>NC_053117.1:43271263-43316263 GCF_010015445.1 Perca fluviatilis | reverse complement strand
AGCGGTGTTTCAACAACTCAACCTTTTCTTATCACTAAACAACAGTTTTGATGCCTTCCAGTCAGGTTTTCGACCACACCACAGCACTGAGACGGCTCTTGTTAAAGTCTTTAATGACATCCACATAAACACAGATAGTGGCAAAATTCCTGTCTTAGTATTACTTGATCTCAGTGCTGCATTTGATACGGTCGACCACAACATATTACTAGACCGATTGGAAAACTTGGTTGGTCTTTCTGGCTCAGTACTAAAGTGGTTTGAATCCTATTTAAAGAATAGGGACTACTTTGTGTCTATAGGTAATTATACATCTGAGCATACAAATATGACATGCGGAGTTCCCCAAGGCTCAGTTCTGGGGCCTCTTCTGTTCAACATCTACATGCTTCCACTGGCTAAGATTATGGAAAACAACAAAATAAGTTACCATAGTTACGCGGATGACACACAAATTTATATAACCTTATCGCCAGGGAACTATAGCCCAATACAAATACCGACTAAGTGCATTGAACAAATTAATGATTGGATGTGCCAGAACTTTCTTAAATTAAATGAAGAAAAAACGGAGGTGGTTGTTTTTGAGCAAAAGAGGAACGATTGAAAGTCAGCGCTCAGCTTCAAACGACAATGTTAAAAACAACAGACAAAGCCAGAAATCTTGGTGTAGTCATGGACTCAGACCTGAATTTTAACAGCCACATTAAAACAATTACAAAGTCAGCCTATTACCACCTTAAGAATATATCAAGGGTTAAAGGACTTATGTCTCAGCAGGATCTGGAAAAACTTGTCCATGCTTTTATCTTCAGTAGACTTGACTACTGTAACGGTGTCTTTACAGGTCTCCCTAAAAAATCAATCAGACAGCTGCAGCTGATTCAGAACGCTGCTGCCCGAGTCCTCACTAAGACCAAGAAAGTGGATCACATCACTCCAGTTCTGAAGTCTCTACACTGGCTACCTGTGCCTTAAAAAATTGACTTCAAAATACTTTTCCTAGTTTATAAATCACTAAACGGTTTAGGTCCAAAATACATTTCTGATCTGCTGCTACACTATGACCTGACCCAGACCTCTCAGGTGGTCTGGGACAGGTCTGCTACAGTATGAACCACCCAGACCTCTCAGGGGGTCTGGGACAGGTCTGCTACAGTATGAACCACCCAGACCTCTCAGGTCGTCTGGGACAGGTCTGCTACAGTATGAACCACCCAGACCTCTCAGGTGGTCTGGGACAGGTCTACTTGTTGTCCCCAGAGTCAGAACTAAACAGGGGGAAGCAGTGTTCAGTTTTTATGCTCAACATATCTGGAACAAACTTCCAGAAAACTGCAGATCCGCTGCAACTCTCAGTTTATTTGAATATAGGCTGAAGACTTTTCTTTTTAATGTTGCCTTTCTTTAAATAATTATTCATTCATATTAAGTTGCATTGTTGAAACTGTATGAAAATCGATATAAGCATATAAAGAGAAGACCGGTGGAACCAGCCCGTTCTGGGAACGGCAAGGATTCTTGTATTTTATCTGCTTTTATATTTTTAACTGCTTTTAACTGCTCTTTGATGTTTCATTTCTTGGACTGCACTGTTACTTTTATTCTTGTAAATTAAATTAAATTAATCATTTTTATGTAAAGCACTTTGAATTGCCCTGTTGCTGAAATGTGATATACAAATAAAGCTGCCTTGCCTTGTGTGTGTAGGTGTGTGTGTGTGTGTGTTTGTGTGTTCTGGTAATCATGTTGTGGGGACAAAAGTCTGTATACACAGTCACGTCATCAGGGCTGCAGAGAATGTTCAGATTTTTAAAGCAGGCTCCGTGCTCAGTCACGTGTTAGTTTTATTGTGTGTATGAGATGGTGTGTGTATCTGTTGGCCTGGGTGTGTCTGTGGGTGGCTGGGGATGCATTTATGTGATGGGGGTGTGGGGTCAATTCCTTTTAACTGTAAAGCACTTTGTGTTACATTTTACATGTATGAATAGTGCTCTATAAATAAAGTTTGATTGATTGATTGATTGATTGATTGATTGATTGATTGATTGATTGATTGATTGATTGATTGATTGATTGATGGGGACACGTTGTGGTGTGAGGACAAAAAATGTGGTCCCTGTAAGGGAAACCGTTTTAAATAAATGCTGAAGTCATTCTGAAGGAGCCAGTGTGTTTTTAGCATTGGCTCATAAAACATGTTTTTTAATAAGTGTGTGTGTGAGGTGTGAGTGTGTGTGTGTGTGCGTGTCTGAGGTGTACACACTAGCGCCCCTGTACTTTCAGAGTAGTAATGCACTCATTGCTTCACACACATATTCCGAATATGGTAAGTTAAAGCCCACTTGTTTGTGTGTGTTTGTGTGTCTGTGTGTTTGTGGTGTGTGTATGTGTGTGTCTCTGTGTGTTGTGTGTGTGTGTGTGTGTGTATGTGTGTGTGTCTGTGTGTGTGTGTGTGTGTGTGTGGTGTGTGCACACTAGCACCCCTGTACTTTCAGAGTGGTAATGCACTCATTATTAATACACACATATTCCAAATATGGTTAGTTACCACCCATTTCCTGGTCCTCCTTAGGAATGATTTCAGCAGCAAAAAGTAATTAAAAAGTTAAAAAGTATTAGTGAAAGCTCACAATTCACATGGTGGACGAGGAACATTGTTCGCAGAAGATGCTAGCTAATGGGGCAGTGGTGGCCTAAAGGGTAGAGCGCGAGGTTGTGACCGGGAGGTCGTCGGTTCAATCCCCAGACTGACAGGATAAAATCTGGGAAAGTGAAAGAACAGCGCTTGTCCCTCCCTCATTACCACCACTGAGGTGCCCTTGAGCAAGGCACTTAACCCTAACCACTCCAGTGGAGCTGCTCAGTGGCCAGCAGATCAGACTGTAGTTATACTGGGCAGCTTCCAGGTATGAATGTGTAACTGTGTGAATGTGATCAGGGTGTTCCTGCAAAAGAGAGGCTGCCTCTCAGTAAATAAATAAAGGTAAAAAAAAAGGCTAATGAATTACTGATCAATATTTGCAATGATGGTATATTTAAGTGAATGTATAAAGTAGTAAACTTAAAGTTAAATTGAGGCTTTTGACCAAGGTGCATTAAAGAAAATTTTGAAGTAATTTTAAATGACAAAATTTTCACAGGGCAGATTGAAATAGCGGCACTATTTTATACGAAAATACAAAATTGTGACTCAAGCTTCCGTTTTGGGGCTTTTAATTTGAAATTCCGAAGGACGTCAAATGTACCTTTACGTAGGGAACCTTAACAGTTAGCTTAAGTCAAAGCATGCTGATGGAATTGAGGCTAATGGAGGAATACATCCGACCAGTGCGTTGCTAAAAAGTGGTGACAGCTATTGATAAAGATAAAAGAACACCCCGGGGGTTTAACTGAGTTAAATTTACTCACAGATTCAACTTTGTTGTTGCAGTGTGTTTTCTCTCATCTGAGCTGCGTTACCAACATGTGCTCAGGTGGCTGCAAGCACCTGTTAAAGGAAACTTTAAGTATTCAAAACAATAAATAATTGCATGAACGTTATATTGCTGTGCTGTAGACCAGCTATTAGAATATGTTAGATGATATCAATCTAAGTCTATGTTCTGACTGCAGGAAATCAGATATTTTTAACCAGAGTTCCTGCACTGTTATCTGTGGTCAGATTTGTTCATTCATGTTCATTACTTTAGTTTTCATTCTACAGTCTCTTTATGTCAGGTTTTGGTATTTTTTCTTGTCTTAAGCATCACTCCATCACTCTACTGAACTGCAGATAAGTGAAGTCATCCCCACTTTGGCCACTCATCCACTTCGCTACACATTACATGTGTTACATATCATTCCAATATGCATCTTGCACACTACTTTGCACTATTACTTTTTGCACTCTACATCCCACTCCATGTGTATGTCTTGTATTTTATTATGTCTTATGGTATATTGGATTTTTGTATATTATGTTGACCTATGTTGCTATATGTATATTGTTGTCTGTATTGTACAGTAGGTGTCTGAATTACTATTTGTCTATGTATAGAGAGTTAACAGCTACCAAAGTAAAAAAAAACCTAAGGAATCAATTGTTACCAACCATATCATGCTAGTTTGTTGGGAAGTGATCAAAATAGGCTCCAAAGTTAGGCATTCATTTTGGCGAGGCTCTTTCAAAGGGCTCCCTTGACCTCTGACCTCAAGATAGTTAAATGAAATTTCACAAAACTCACATACTGTAAAGTTTTTATTTTTTATATAACCTTTATTTAACCAGGTAGGCCGTTGAGAACAGGTTCTCATTTGCAACGGCGATCTAGCCAAGAAAAGCATAAGCGTGCAGGACAACATACATGTTCACATTCAATACAATACAGGGATACAGAATACTATAGGCTACATAAAGTGCAGATTAAGTAAGCATTACAAATTATATGCAAAAGTGATATGGTAATAACACAATATACATGAATAGACAGGAATAGACAGTCTATAACACTGCTGGGATGTAGTGAAGAGCCAAATAAAACAAAACAAAAACAAGTGCAACTTATGATCTAGTTAGTGGTGTTGATCAGTTACAATGCAATATATATGAATAGACCGTCTATATAAATGCTAAAATGTAGTGAAATGTCAATATACAGTTAGTGGAAATTGTGGTCTGGTTAGTGATATAGGTCAGTAATAACCCAGTGAACCGGAATAGACAGAATATTAAAATGCTGAGATGTAGTAAAGAGTCAGTGTACAGTTAGTGCAGATAGTGGACTAGGTAGTGATGTACATCAGAAATAACACAATATGCATGGATAGACAGTATATATAAATGCTGAAATGTAGTAAAGAGTCAATGTACAGTTGGTGCAAATTGTGGTCTAGATAGTGATGTAGATCAGCAATAACACAGTATACATGAATAGACAGAATATATGAGTGAAAGAGGCCCTTTTGCGAAATAGAAAACCGGTCCTAGACTTAATTAGAGGGAACCTTGCACAATTGTAGAATCTCTTTCATATCCAAACTGAGTAGCGATTTCCAGGTCTGATTGTGACAGCCAGAGCTCTAGCTGGGGCTCATGGGTACTGTAGTTCTTTTAAAGATGACAGTCAGTCAGTGGTGCGGGATCAAAGTGTGGTTACTGTGTGTGTGTGTGTGTGTGTGTGTGTGTGTCTGTGTGTGTGTGTGAGTGTGTGTGTGTGTGTGTGTGTGTGTGTGTGTGTGTGTGTGTGTGTGTGTGTGTGAGAGTGTGTGTGTGTGTGTGTGTGTGTGTGTGTGTGTGTGTGTGTGTGTGTGTGTGTGTGTGTGTGTGTGCAGCTTCTTATCAGAGAATCAGTTTCCCAGATTTTCAGCTCAGATCAGTTCCCTTGGAAACATCAGTGTTGGTGACGTGGACTAAATGAGATGTATTCCAGTAAAGCTCCGCCTCTTCCTGTATGCAGATCCAACCTGAGGACAGCACATGTGAGGATCAGAGCAGAGAGCAGACAGACGGGAAGACGGACGCAGAGAGACCCTCCACCTGGACATGGACCACCTGATGCTGCTGCTGCTGCTGTGGAGCTCAGGTACCACTCTGCTTTAAACATCGTCTCTTCTTATCATTCATTGATTCTTTATTTCCTCTCAGACACACAAAGTGCCTCGTGGCTTTATAACACACCAACGTTTCAATTGCAGTGTTCAAACTTTTTGTTTTCACATATCAATCTTTAAATCAGAGACAGAGAAAGAAAAGACAAAAACGAAAATGGATTTAGTGAAATCATTTAAATCCTTCATATTTTCATCAAATCAAACCACTTTTTTGATTCTATTTTCAGTCTGTTGTTATTTCTGTAACATCCAACCGTAACCCTATTATTTAACAAAACACTGAATTAATGATAACATATCAGAAATTATAACTTTACTCATCATCAGAATCTGCAGATTGTTTAACAGTTATCAGAGATGATCCAGACAGATCCTTGTTTTAATGTTTTAAATGTGTTTGAGTCTGTGGAAAATTCTGCGTAGACAAATTCTTTGTGATCCTGCTGATAATCTGTAATCATCTGTGTGGTTTTTATAGATAAGCGGGAAATTGTGCAGAAAGTTTTGCGGTGACTCCGCCTCATGACAGTTTTACAGGAAACGCTGCGGCGTGTGATCAGTGTTACTGAGTGAGAGATGATCAGGTTGATATCTGGGTTTCCTGTTCACTCTCCTGCAGCCCTATCACAGCTGATTGGTATCTGAATGCTATATGGTTAGGCCTCATGCACACTGGCTGCGTGGCATGAGCGTCTTGTGAGTGTGACGTGGTGTGAGCGTGGCATTTCTATTGCGTGTCGGCTGCGTGGCATTTTCTATGTCTTTACACACCAGAAAGGTGTCTGACACGATGCTGCTGCTAGCCTTGTCTGTACACATGGATGTTTCCCATTGATGAAATGAAATACCATGTTAAACATAAATATAGGATATCTTAAAGGAGAGGAAGATTTAGGACAATGCACATCAATCAACATTTCTGTAAATGCGCCAGTGTTAATGTTAGCCAGTGGGCTAATTTTCAACTGTAGTAGCATGCATGTCTTGATGGTGGGAAGAAAGCGGAGCACCCGGAGGAAACCATGCCAGCACGGGGAGAACATACAAACTCCACACAGAAAGAACCTTCTTGCTGTGAGGCAGAAGTGCTAACCAATGGGCCACCATGATGTCTATGTGTGTGTGTATGTGTGTGTTTGAGTGTGTGTCCGCCTGTGTGTTTGTCTCTGTGTGAGTGTGTGTGTGTGTGTGTGTGTGTGTGTGTGTGTGTGACTTTGTGTGTGTGTGTGTCTGTGTTTGTGTCTGTGTGTATGTGTGTGTGTGAGTGTGTGTGTCCTTTTGTGTGTTTGTGTGTCTATGTTTGTGTCTCTTTGTGTGTATGTTTGTGTGTCTACTTGTGTATTTGTCTCTGTGTGAGTGTGGGTTTTTGTGTGTGTGTGACTTTGTGTGTGTCTGTGTCTACCTGTTTTTGTCTCTGTGTGTGACTTTGTGTGATTGTTTCTGTGTGTGTGTGTGTGACTTTGTGTGTGTGTGTGTGTGTGTGTTTGTGTGTGTGTGTTTGTGTGTTTGTGTGTTTTTGTCTGTTTGTGTGTGTCTCTGTGTGTGTGTGCATGTGTGTTTGTGTCTGTGTGTGTGTGTTTATTTGTGTGTGTATGTGTGTGTGTTTGTGTCTCATTGTGTGTGTGTGTGTGTTTGTGTGTGTATGTGTCCGCCTGTAGTTTTGTCTCTTTGTGACGGAGTGTGAGTGTTTGTGTCTGTGTGTGGCTGTGTTTGTGTGTGTGTTTGTGTGTTTGTGTTTCTGTGTATGTGTCTGTCTGTGTGTGTGTGTGTGTGTGTGTGTGTGTCTGTGTGTGTGTCTGTGTATATCTGTGTGTGTGTGTGTGTTATCCAATCATGCTGCTTTCTACTGATGTTTACCTTCTGCTTTCTCCTCAGGACTCCAGGCTGAAGGAGAACTCAACTCAACAGGTACACAGAGACAGAAAAGACAAATAAAGAATCAGCATTTACACTTTCATCTTTTTAATTAAATTAACTCATTCTGCTGATGACTCTCTGGTTTCTGTTCAGAGTCTTTCAGGTTGGTGGGAGGAGCCAGTCGCTGTGGAGGAACACTGGAGGTGAAACATAACGGAGAATGGAGACCAGTGAGTTACTATGACTCTGGCTGGACCCTGAAAAGAGCAACTGCCGCCTGCAGAGAGATTGACTGTGGCTCTGCTGTTTCTGTAGACAGAGAAGTGTCTTCAGCCAGATCTGTGTGGGGGATCAGGTCTGACTGTGTTGAGTCTGGATCTGCTCTGAGGGAGTGTGCAACATCAGATTCCTCTTCTTTCTTATTTGAGCTCACCTGTTCAGGTAAGCCTGTCCCCGTGGTGCGATAACTTACTGCTGCAGTTTTTTTTAACGTTACATTAAGTTAGCAAACAGCAGTAAAACCCAGAGCAGAGCTAAACCCTGACCTCATGGCAGTGAAAGTTACCCGTTAGCTAGTCTATATCCTTGATGGTCTACTTCAGGGATTGCTCCGGTCCCACAGAAAATTCCACCGGAGACATGTATTTCCTTTTTCCTTCCGCTTTCCTTCTGTTTGAATTTTAAATCCGACGGATCTATGAGGACTCTGGTGTACTGCTCCTCAGATCTCTGCAGGGTAAATCCAGACAGCTAGCTAGACTATCTGTCCGCCCATTATGATTCTGATTGGTTTAAAGAAATGCCAATAAACCAGAGCACATTTTCCTCTCATCCCTGAATTCTATGTGGAGTAGCCAGACCTTCCTTCAGCGAACTTTTGGAAAAGCGAGACTACCAGTCAGAGGCACCGTTGGCCGATTTTGCCGGGGCTTCAGCCCCGAATGTATTTTGAAAAGTTGACTGACAAATATGAAAACAGTCAGTAGCCTATATAAACCCCCAAAATCATAAGTTGCCTTATTTCATTGTGCTAGGCTAGATCTCATGGTAGAACTGTAACTTTGTCCAGTTTATTCTTCCGAGGCCAATACAACGGGCAGCTACGTGCCTGACCATCATGCCGTATTTGTTGCTATCACCTAGCAACTGTCTCTGAGTGAGGAAAGCTGTGAAAGGTGTAATTTTCTGAGAAATTAAAGCCAAATCTATAATACATTGATGACATCAACACAAAGTTTAGGAAGGCAATACTACTGATTTAGTTTGAAGTTCCCGTGCCGTGAGGTATCCAGTCTCTGGGTCAGACTCAAACACACGGAGCTCTGACAGACCTGTGGGTCTCTTAGTGTCCACTCTCTCTGTAACAGAGACGAGCAGCGTTCTTAGTGTCCTCTCTCTCTGTAACAACAGAGACGAGCAGCGTTCTTAGTGTCCACTCTCTCTGTAACAACAGTGTTGAGACCTTTAACCCTTTAAGCGCCAAAGTCGCAAAATTGCGAGAGGACGCGGTACTGAATCAAACAGCTGTTTTCTCTGAATAGAGTGTTATATGTCATTCATACTCCCCTCCACTAGTTGGCAGACATCCTGTACTAAGACCTTAGCTCAGAAATACATCATGCTTCAATGCAAAATGTTCGAGGATATCCCATCCAAACTTGACTTTTTTTGTCAAAAGTGACTAGCGACTTTTTCTGGTGTTATTGGAGACCTCGCGCAGCACCCCAGCCGTCAGAGCAGAGAGGAGACACACACCACTCCGTGTCCAGGCTGCATTGAATCACGTATTCGCCACCATTCTTGCCCTGGCTTACAGAGCGGGTGTAGGCTAAATGTAAATGATTCTTCACTCTTATACAAAATAATTAGGGACACGACGCGGTACTGACTCAATCAGCTGCTTTCTCCGAATAGAGTGTTATCACTCTGCAATTACTGTGCCCAACAAGCAGCGGGTGCTGCCGTGAGCCCCTCCCCCGTCCAAAGGCCTCACAGGCGGTCAGTCTCTCAGTAGCCTCGCGCAGCAGTCCCAACCTGCAGTCAGAGCAGAGAGGAGACACACAGCACTCCACTACTTAGACCTTAGCTCAGAAATATGTCATGCTTCAATGCAAAATGTCCGACGAAATCCCATCCAAACTTGACTTTTTTGTCAAAAGTGACTAGCGACTTTTTCTGGTGTTATTGGAGACTTTTGTGGTGTTTGGAGACTCGTGAAAGCAAGTATCACTCTACAATTACTGTTCTCAACGAGCAACGGGTGCTGCGTAGTAGTAATTGTTCTAGTTTACGACTGTTGGCTTACAATTTACTTTTTCCCTGTTCATTTGATATGTGGACAACATAACAAATGGATGGAGGGGGGTAAATCTGATGAAATAAATTCAACTCTCATGGAACTCATGGAATTTACATAATCCAATGTGGCCGCCGCGATATGACGTCATAATATGCAAATTAGATGGAAAAATTTACTCCCTAGATAAACGTTAGGTCATTCTGAATATTTGTTTCATTTACACTTTGTCTCTATCTCAAACCATTTTCAAGCCAGAGCCTTCTGAAATTTGGGTTAACTAACTTATGAAAAAAAAAAAAAAAAGAAGCAAATGGGTCTGATGTGTTCAATTTAAAATGAGAACGAGTGTTTTCTTTAAGTTTCTTAGTTGCTCATATATTACGTTATGTGCGCAAGCGCAGCTTTATATAGACACATTAAGTATGGCACCTGGTACTCATTTCACCCAGACAATCATCAGGAGCACACAGCCCGTTGGTATGTAATTGCTAACTACTCACGCAGTCTAGTAATAATGTTTCATGTTTAAGTCACTTATACGTTTGAGCACTGAACGTTTACCTCACTGTGTCAGTGTTAGTTGGCCGAGAGCGACTTGTAGCTCACAAGGTGCAGTTGCTCAGCGATCTGGATGCTGTTTAGCATTAGGCTATCATTAGCCGTTTGCGGTGTGCTGATTTTTCGGAGCACTCTGCTGGTTTCTGGTTTCTGGTGACGGTGGTGATGGCGGTGGTTTGGTTCTGTGATCCATGGTGGAGCGCCGCGTTATGTTGCGTTTGTGCGTGTGTTAATCCTTTGTTGTACGAGGCACATGGTGGCATGGGTTCTGTGTCCTGTGACAGCGTCCATAGCAACCAGTGATGGCAGAGTCACTGTGCGCATGCTCCTCTGGCGCTAGGCATTCTGGTTGATGTAGTCAATGTTGTTTTAAGCCAGATTTGCCACTTTGATGGTGTTGCAGGCTTCTTTTGGTTTATTATTTACATCATTATTATTATTATTATTATTATTATTATTATCAGTATTATATTCTTAACATATATAACAAACAGAGACGAGCAGCGCGCCTTCCCTGGTCTGTGCAGCTTCAGCTTTATAATGGACGAGCTCTGCTGTCGACATGCCATGGCAGGATTGAAGTGTTTGAGCTCCATGTATTTCTGCCGTAGTTTTGATTTTCCACCTCCGACGTAGAGTAGCAGCACTGACGTTACCACTTAATGTTACTTACTTCCTCCTCTTCGTCCCCTGTGGGACATCAGCCAGAGATCTCTCCATCACATTTATTCCTTGGCAACAGGCTGCTAATCTCCCTGTGACAGCTGTAGAAACACCAGCTAGCTAAGGACCAAAGTACAGCACTGTGTTTTCCACTTATCTCCTGCTATTTGTACTACAGCACTTACTTTAAAAAAATATGCATATGTCTATTTTTGAAATTATTGTTGTATCTCTTTTCGGTATTGTAGTTTGTAGATGGTTCCTAAGTCTTGCCGTCTCAATACCAGAACTAAACAGAGCTGAATAAGCACAACTTTCATGTGTTCACTCAGAAGGAATCACTTCACATGTTAGGAGTCTAAAAGTACGTTTAAAACTTGCCCTGTTTCAGCCTCCTGAGTGCTAACGCTAGCAGGAGGATAACACTGTGTAGGAAGCACCGGATTGCTTTAGTTTTTCTCACTACTGACAGCACTCCACATTTACAAACAACAGAGCTACGTGTTGGAATCCACCGGGATTCTCCTTTAATAGGTAGTTTTACTCTTCACAAAGAAAGCTCCCTTAGCATCTGCGGTCTGTAAATAATGAAGAGCTACAGACAGCTACAATCATCTGTTCCTCCATTTCTGCTTCAACAACGTGAGGACATCAGGAGGATCTAAACACTTTCAAGACACAGCGTCACACACATTTCTTTCTCCAGTTCAAATATTTCAACTCACACAAATACACGGTGCCGGCGTGAATGACACAAATTTTGTCTATTTGCGTATTTCCATTGAGTTTGTACGTTATCACGTCACCAAATTCAAACTTTACCCGGGCGGTGTGACCACGGTATAAAGATGAGTTCTGTTGTTAATGATGTCTGGTGTCTTTTCTCTCTCTCTATTGTATCTTCTATCATCTCTCCAGACTCTGTCAGGCTGGTGAATGGGACCAGTCTGTGCTCAGGCAGACTGGAGGTGAAGACTAACCAGTCTACCCAGCGCTGGTCCTCAGTGTGTGAAGATGACTTTGACCAGCAGGATGCAGAGGTGGTCTGTAGGGAGCTTGGCTGTGGGGCTCCTTCAGTCCTCCAGGGGGCACTCTATGGAGAAGTGGAGCCTCCAATGAGGACCAAAGAGTTCCAGTGTAGAGGCCATGAGTCTGCTCTCCTGGACTGTAGAAGCTTAGGCTCAGATAGAAACTCCTGCTCACCTGGAAAAGCTGTTGGACTCACCTGCTCAGGTAGAAGAGGAGCTGCAGCTCTGATTTGGTTCATTTCTGTTCTAATGAAACTCACTTTGTTCTTTTGCTGATGACTCTCTGGTTTCTGTTCAGAGCCTGATGCTGTCAGGTTGGTGGGAGGAGCCAGTCGCTGTGGAGGAACACTGGAGGTGAAACATAAAGGAGAATGGAGACCAGTGGTTAGCAGTTACTCTGGCTGGACCCTGAAGACAGCAGCTGCTGCCTGCAGAGAGTTAGACTGTGGCTCTGCTGTTTCTGTAGGAGAGAGTAATGAGTCCTACGACAGATCTGTGTGGAACATCTGGTCTTACTGTGTTGAGTCTGGATCTGTTCTGAGGGAATGTGCAACATCATCATATTACTCTTCCTCCTTACTTAATCTCACCTGTTCAGGTAATCCCATCAAAGATATGAATGAATGAATGAACGAATGAATGAATGAATGAATGTTGTTGAATGAATGAATGAATGAAGTTTATTATTTCTCACTTTGTACTCTAACCTGGACCATATGTTCCCGTTTTTCAGTGTTTCCCAAAGATTAGAAAACTATTTGTGGTGGGGGAAGGGGGGGGGGTCACCCTGTGTCTGACCGGGGGGGTTCACAATAATTCCTTCGTTAATAATTTGTTACACAGAACTTCATTATATTAAATATTAATCAAAAATGTTTTCACAACTTCACAAAATCCACCCGCCCAACCCATTCAAATTTCTTTACCTCTACAAAATCATGTTGGATTCTGTCCTTCTCTCCTTCTCTTTCTTCAATGCCTAAGGAATCTATCTCTCTCTCTCCCTGACCCTGTCTTTCTGCTTGAGCTGCACTGGTTGAAGCCTGTGTTTTGGTTGAAATAAACACATAGCTTACCGATTTACATGTGAAAATAGTCTGGGTCTATACAATCTAAAAGAACGTTTTTTTCTAAATGGAGTCTGGTGGGTTTAGTGTTAGCGACCTCAGAGCTGTTTCTGGTTTAACAGAAAGGCCTTAAAGAGGTTTTAAAAAGGTCTATCTCTGTAGGGATCCTTTCCATAATGTTGTCAGACACTTAGAATAATAATCTGAGTCTGTCAGCAGCAAAAACAGAACTTTTAGTGGACCAAATTGACGACCCCAAAAAATCAAAAAAAAAAAAAAATTATATATCAGTGAAATGAGAATGCTACATTATATCAGTGACAGTCAGTGGTTTCCATTGGACTGAACTGTAAAGTTATCCAGGACAATGACATCCTGAAGTGTAGAGAAGTGGACTTGTTTCTGGAAGCTTCAAACTGTCTGTCTGTCTGTCTGTCTGTCTGTCTGTCTGTCTCTGTGTTTATAGACCTGCTGCTGCAGCCCAACATCTCTGTGTCCTCCTCCATGGTCGGGGTCTCCGAGGAGGACCAGCAGGAGGTGTTCCAGGTGTTCTGGGGCTCCAACTTCACCATCAGCTGCTCCATCCAGCCACAGTACCCAGGAGGCTCCTTCCAGCTCACCTTCACCTCCTCCGACTCTACACACAACTACACCCAGCCAGCTGTCAATCACTCTGCCCACTTCCTGTTTCCTGCTGCAGAGCCCGCCCACCAAGGAAGCTACAGCTGTGTTTATCACCTCAATGTTTTCTCTCATAACTTCTCCTCTGAGAGCCGTGTGCTCTCTCTCAGCGTCATGGGTAAGCTGACTGTTTACAGGATTGGAGAAGATGATTGGTCCAAACTGAGTGAAAATGATCAGCTGACAACATGTTGTTTCTGGACTGACTCTGTGATGACTGTCATCGTGTTACACGTGTCAGATATTAACCAAATTCATACAAAGTGTAACAATGTTAACAGCTAACAATTAACTGAAGGACAGAGCATGTTTGGTTACGAGGATAACTCTGGTTCTCTGAGAACTGAGCGAGGTGTTTCACTATGAGAATCACCTTCTGATGTGACCAATCACAAAGCTCTGACCATGGTATGATATAAAGTAAATATGAAGTGCATTAATGTGCATGTTTGAAGTGATTTTAGATTTCAGGTCAGTTTGTGTTTAATGGGAGCTGTTGGACTCATGATGTTGTGTGATGTGTTTACTGTCCATGTGTTCCATCAGATCCGAGGCCCTTAATCATCAGAGCGATCCTCCTGCCACTGATTCTGCTGGTGGAGAACATTGTCCTTTACTTCTACTGTAGGGTAAGGACACTCTCTCTCTCTCTCTCTCTCTCTCTCTCTGTTGTTTCTACCACTGACTGTGTTTGTTAAACTGAAGAGAGGAGTGATGTAGGAAGTCACATCTGTGTCCTGTCATGTCTCTCCAGGCCAACAGGGGGCAGCTGCCGTGCAGACAGAAGAACATTGATCGGGGCGGCCTTTAGCTCACCCATTAAGAGCTTTCGCCTCATGTAGGCTGAGTCCTGCAGCGGCGCAGGGTTCAAATCCAACCTGCTGCCCTTTACTGTGTGTCATCCCCCATCTCTCTCCCCCTTTCATGTCTATCCACTTTCTAAATAAAGGGAAAAAGCCCCAAAAAATAATCTTTAAAAAAAAAAACTGAAGAGAGGAGTGGATGCAGGAAGTCACATCTGTGTTCTGTCATATCTCTCCAGGCCAACAGGGGGCAGCTGCCGTGCAGACAGAAAAACATTGAGCTGGATTATTATAACCTGGGTGTCTGTCAGTACCCGATCCGTTCCACCGGCGTACTGTTTTACAACCTGCCCGATCTGTTCCACGCTAGCCTCCACCGGGATAGCTAACAGCTAATTCGGCTAACCGCTAGCCGACAGCTAGATTCAGTCTAAAATAACGTTAAGTCAAACATAATGGGAAAAGCAGGCTACAGCTAAATTAAGACTTTACAGTAATAACAATAAAGACAAGTATTGAGTTATTGTATTCTAAATGAGCACAATGAAGTAGAACTGACGTAACAGCTGTTATATATGTTAACGTTTATTTTCAAGTTTTATTTTGAGGATCTTTTAAAGTTTACATACTGTCTCAGCTAGCGGTTAGCCGAATTAGCTGTTAGTTAAACTAATGTTAGCTTAACTGTGGAGGCTGACGGCAGACCGCTATAATCACCTAGTGGTCCGCCGAATTAGCTAATAGCTAAACTAACGTTAGCTGGAGGCTAGCGTGGGAACAGATTGGGTAGTGTCGTAAATCCTCGTACCACAGCGCATGCGTGAACATCTTGCGCATGCGCAGAATGGATTGTGCAGGTGGGACAGATCAGGTACTGACAGTGTCCCTGCAGCTGAAGGAGGGCCAACTGAAGAGGAAGGAGCTCAGGGAGCAGAGTAGCACCTCCAAGGATCTCATGAAGGTTAAGCATTTATGCACCTTTTTATCCCCACTTGGAATAATTCCCATTTATTTACCCTTACAAAATTTCAATTCATTTTGATTGGCAAATGCTGGGTACTAAAATCCGGGGTCTCTGGGGCCAATCTGTGACAAAATATCATTTTTAAACGTACAAGCATTGTTCTTCCCAAATGTCCGGACTCTGTTTTAGGGAACCAGTAGGGGTCTTTAGGATGGACCCAGGACCACCAGAATTGGGTCACATATTCTACAGAACTCCTTGATTTGGAAAATGTTCCAACTCATTTTTCAATTTTTTTATTTTTACTGAAACCCCCTGGTATTCCCAGAATTTGTAAAGAGCTTTGCCATTCGCAAGCGCAATTAGAGGGTAACTACCGTTTCAACCTGGACCCTATTTTCTATGTTTTTGTGTCTAAGTGACTGATGGGCACAACCATCTTTGAGATTGGTCCGGTATTAACCCTCCTAACCCCAAAACGGTTTAGAAAAAGCATGTTTTGTTTAAAAGATTGCCAAAGAAAAAACACTTACCCTAGAAAGTAGCTAAAACAACAGTAGTTACCCTTTAAGGTAGAACTGGGCAGAGTGGTCGACAATCTTAACATAGCTACCGCACTCGACCCGGTGCGTCAGTCGAGTTTTAGTATCCACCCAGGCCAAACTTTCCCATGCAGCCATCTCAATTTCATTGGGTTGTCCAGCAAGTCGTAACTAGGGTAAAGAAAAGAGCCTTTTGAAAGTCAAGTTGAGTTTCACAGCCATTTCCAAATGTGCCATTTGCGTTAAATCATGAGTCAACTATAGACAATAATATGATTAATCATAATCAGATGTTTTCATGTTGACATTCCTAAATAAAATAAATGGAAAAAAAAACATTGACAAAAACTCAAAATTCTTTGATTACGATTTTATCGTGAAATACAAGAAAATGGTCCAGGTTGGTGAACAACATCTGGTGCTATGTTGACGATCTGTTAGTGTTTTGGATTAACGAAACACAATGAAGGAATCAAAGTCATGTAGCTCACGCACACAGTACAATAATAAAAATCCGATAAATACCATCATTTCATAAGAATTGTTTGTTTTCATAGTTAAAGAATTTACTTATTGTGTAATGATGGATTTTGCTTACTTTTGTAATTAATGCTTTTTCCTATTTCATAAAATCCAGTTCAGCCCAAAGATTTGCGACAAAATTAAACCGTTTAAGAACATCGAAGGAAATGTTGAAGCGGTCTGAACCGGCCCGTCTCAGCTCGACTCAAACCAGCTGATGGTGTCGCTGTGACTCAGCTGGTGGAGTCTCCAGAGGCTGGTTTATAACGTAAGAGACGTCTCCTCTTTCAACAGCCAATAGAGAAGTCAGCTGGTGGAGTCTCCAGAGGCTGGTTTATAACGTAAGAGACGTCTCCTGTTTCAACAGCCAATAGAGAAGTCAGCTGGTCGAGTCAGCTACAAACTGCAGAAACAAAATTATCCAGAATCATTTTATTTCTATGTTACAAACTGTCAGCTGGTGAAATGTCAGAGTTTTAGACGGAGGCTCAACGAGCGCCGTGAGCACGGTATGTGGTGGAGCGAGCTAGAGAGAGACTGAAGAGAGAAGAGCAGCGTTAGAACAAAGCAGAGAATCAGAGAAATAAAACATAGTTTTCTCTGTTTAATCTCTACTAGAAATGCAGCTGTAGCAAGTATCTCACTATCACTCTCATCATTCATATTTTAAGATGCTACAAATAATATCCAGCTACAAAAAGCCAGAAAAGTGTGAAGTTAGAGAAGAAGTCCAGAGAGTGGTTTCTATGGAGATGATACACTGTCTCGTATCATTGGTGGAAACTGGCAGCTTTCAGAACGCTGCAGACCGGAGACTCTCAGGGAGACTAAAGTTTACACTCATCTCGTCCTCAATCTTTGGTCTGAACTGGACTTTACAATTGTTTGGTTTTGTATTTCAAGAATTTACTTATTGTGTAATGATGGATTTTACTTCTTTTTTTAATTAATGATTGTCTAATTTTATAACAATATTTTAAAACAATTTATAACGATCACGGCAGTTCGTGAAATCGTCACGTAATTTTTAATCTATTGATTTGTGTACACGGGCACGATTTTCTCGTTTTCTTCGTGGTGCTCAGCACGTAATGCAAAGCATCTACATGGAGGTTGGGTTTAGGAAAAGAACGGGGAAAGGACACGCCACATGATCCGCGGTCTCCAGTGTGAAAGTCCTGTGTTGTTTGACTCATCCACGCCCCCCAAACAACCTCCTTACGCGGACTTTTAGCATTTCATAATACTCGCTGCCGTAGTGGTGCTGTGATCACGAAAGATACTTCCCATTGAAATACATTAGATTTAAAATCGTGCTGGGCACCACGAAAAAAACAAGAAAATTGTGCTTGTGTACACAAATCAATAGATTAAATAAGGTGACCATTTCACGAACTACCGTGAGACTGGGTTGGGTATTTGTTATCAGGATTTAGATTATTTCTGTAATTTCTGGCATTTTTATTAAGTATGTGCTTAAAGCAACATTGTGTGACATTTGTATTCTTTGTAAGTTACACAGTGTGAGAACAGGCGATCAGATGCAGAGGGGAAATGACTGAGACAACTTTCTCCCTGTTGCAGTTAGATTTTTGATTAAGTAATAAATTAAATATATATTTTGTTGATTTTAAGTTAGGTCTGTGTCATGGCAGTGTGTTCAGATGAACACTGTTTGACTTCCCTTTGGGGCAGAAATCCTCTCAGAGCAGATCGGTGAAAGGTCCGCTGAGATTGGATCATTTCTCATCTCGTTTCTCATCGGATCTCAGCAGACCTCCGATGCTCAAAGCAGCAACAACAAAAAGTAAACGCACTCCTAAATTCTGCAGATTCTGTTTGGGTCTGATCATTATTATTATTAGACATTTTTAACTGGTATGTTTCAGAGGCCGAGGGCATTTACGTTAAATAAATAGTTTAAAGTGGTTTTTTGAGAGGTTTTTTGGAAAAAAATAAATTATAAATTTTTTTTTTTTTTTTTTTTTTAATTTATTTTTTTTTTTTTTTTTTTATTTTTTTTTTTTTTTATTTTTTTTTTTTTTTTTTTTTTTTTTTTTTTTTTTTTTTTTTTTTTTTTTGTTAATTATTTTGATTAATGTTGTCCAACAGCATTGCGTAACATTGGTATTTTCAGTGATATAATGGCCGAATTATAGTCATTTCTTTATTCTTTTCTTATTTTTAGGGTCTTTCTTTCATTGTTTCTATTTGTAAGTTGAAACAAGTGTACTTGTTAATGCATCTAAGTCTTGTTATTTGTTTGTATTGATGTTTAAATGTGCAGAATTATTAGTGACACCAAAAAAATTCACAAAATCATCCGTAAATCCAAACATTACTATTTGAATCCGCTGTTTTTTTCTGTGTTGTCAGACTTCAGCTAAGAAGAAGCCAAGTGTTTTAAGACAAAGCCTCCAATTTAGATCAGAAATGATCAATAGTAAATAAGGAGGAAAAAAGTTTAGGTTTTGTGTTCACTCACGAGATGCATGGATGGCTTCAGACAGACATTTCTTCCCTGATGTCTCAGTGTCAGCAGAACCATTCTTCATCATTAAGACAGCAACAGAGACAATACGGGACTCAGCTGGTTCTAAAGACTGTCCTGTCATTTGGCCTGTAGTTCTGTTATTGTAGTAAACTGTTGAAGTAGGAGGTCTGTAGTTCTGTTATTGTAGTAAACTGTTTAAGTAGGAGGTCTGTAGTTCTGTTATTGTAGTAATCTGTTGAAGTAGGAGGCCTGTAGTTCTGTTTTTGTAGTAATCTGTTGAAGTAGGAGGTCTGTAGTTCTGTTATTGTAGTAATCTGTTGAAGTAGGAGGCCTGTAGTTCTGTTATTGTAGTAAACTGTTGAAGTAGGAGGCCTGTAGTTCTGTTTTTGTAGTAATCTGTTGAAGTAGTAGGTCTGTAGTTCTGTTATTGTAGTAATCTGTTGAAGTAGGAGGCCTGTAGTTCTGTTAGTGTAGTAATCTTTTGA
This sequence comes from Perca fluviatilis, assembly GCF_010015445.1. NCBI lineage: Eukaryota > Metazoa > Chordata > Actinopteri > Perciformes > Percidae > Perca > Perca fluviatilis. The sequence continues at coordinate 43,296,708 of NC_053117.1, read as the reverse complement.
AGTAGGAGGTCTGTAGTTCTGTTAGTGTAGTAATCTGTTGAAGAAGGAGGCCTGTAGTTCTGTTATTGTAGTAAACTGTTGAAGTAGGAGGCCTGTAGTTCTGTTATTGTAGTAAACTTTTGAAGTAGGAGGCCTGTAGTTCTGTTATTTTAGTAAACCGTTGAAGTAGGAGGCCTGTAGTTCTGTTATTGTAGTAAACTGTTGAAGTAGGAGGCCTGTAGTTTTGTTATTGTAGTAATCTGTTGAAGTAGGAGGTCTGTAGTTTTGGGGATATTTTGGCAGTTAGGTGGTTTGTAAGGTTTTTTTATTGAGTAAGTGGTCCTTGGTCTGAAATGGTTTTAGAAACATTGTCTCATCCTCTGTACGTCCACAGCCCACCTTCTTCTCCTCTAAATCTTTCTCAAAGACCCTCAAAGACAGAGATACAAAAATATCAACAAACATCTCCATATTAATAAATGCTCATTAAGAACAGTTAGTAATGTTGATAGGCTCATTAAGACTTCAGAGACTGTGTTACCTTCATCATTATGCTCAAGTACGTTCTCAGGATACCCCCAGGATTCTTCTAGTTATATTTAAGGCTTTTTAAGACCTTTTTAATACCACCTAGGATGACATTTAATGCAAACTTCACGGCCATATAATAAAAAAATCAATGTAGATTTTAGGCCTGAGAAAAGACTGATTTACCAAGTAATGCTGTGGTGGCAAATTTTATTTTAATCATTTGTTTAATGATATTGACAATTTGTTTAAAGATTGTTTTAAACCTCCACATAATAATGTTCCTTCCTGTAGACTTAAAGGCACCAGTGAGAGAGCTGGCCTTGTAGACTGTGAGCAATAGCATAAGTTATTTTCGCTAAAGAAATTGCAGCTCCTCATTTGTTTATTTCTCGCAGATAAAGTGAAGAAAGCTATACCACTGTCTGAACCGTATCTCTTTCTGTCTCCTGAGATAAGCAGGTGTTTAGTCTAATGTAGGAGACACAGGAGCAGAATGGAAGGTTGTAAAATCATCTGACTGTTTATGGTATTTTTTAGAAAAGTGGCAGCATGCTAAAGATATTTGAAGAGGGGTGGCTTAACAGAGTTTCTTCACTATAAGATGTTTTGATTTTTAGGTTTCTAGTTAGGAAAGACATTTTCACTTGTGCTGCGTGTACCTTTGAAACTGTGTTTTCTCCATTTGCAAATGTAAATAAATACTCAAAGACCAAACTTTGGTTTAATTCTCAAACGGTCGTTATTCGTTTTGATTTTATCATGAATATCAGTAACTCTGCTGCTTCGAGGAAAACTTCCACGACAATGCCACCTGGATTTAAAGGACAATTCTGGCATAGGCCTAGAGCTTGTTACCTGATGTGTACCTATTGTTTTCAGTCTTATTATACGAACGAATTTGGAGTTTTGACTGCCGACCGGGCTGGTTAGCTTATAATGCTGTTATAGGGCGGACATCAAATTAAATCGTTATCTAATACCACTAAAAAGGCTTGAAATATCACCACGTTAACGTTAGCATAATTAGGGTCCCTAAATGTAAACCGAAGCATTGACAACATTGTAATTGTACAGATAGTTAAATTAAAAAGATAGATTATAAAGAAAGTCGTGTTCATGTTTACTTACGGGAGCCATCTTGGAAACCAGTCATGACTAGTCGAAAAACGAGCGCTGTGCAAATTCCCATACAGTCTATGGAGATTCCACGTTGCACGGCGTTCGACTAGTCATGACTGATGGCTCCCGCAAGTAAACATGAACGCGACTTTCTTTATAATCTATCTTTCTAATAAACTATCTTTACACTTACAATGTTGTCAATGCTTCGGTTCACATTTAGGGACCTAATTATGCTAACATTAACGTGTGGTGATATTTCAAGCCTTTTTAGTGGTATTTGATAACGATTTAATTTGAGTGTCCCCATGCCCCAAATACTAGCATTGTAAGCTAACCAGCGGTCCGCGGTAGCCTCGTCAAAGCTCCAAACTCATTCGATTAGCATGAAAACATGTTCCAGAGAGAGACAGAGTAGGTACACATCAGGTCACAACCCCTAGGTTCGTTTTGCGCCGAAATTGTCCTTTAATAAAGCATTTATTATAATACTCATATTTAGTTCACAATAGCTTTGTAAGGTGTGTTTGTATTTGTTGTATGAAGAGCTCTTATCCTAGGAAACTAAACATACAAAATAAATAGGATAATAAAAATGATAAGCTATATAATTATTAATATAATAATTGGTTGAATTATAAGGCATTCTGTGGTCTGTTGTTTCTAAATAACACACCGTTCCTAAGTATAACACACCGTTGCCATGCATACACTGTTAGACTTTACTGTAATTTCTGCAGTTACCACAAACGCCGAGTAAAATACCATAATTTTCTTTGGCGGTAGTCTGCTGTAAAACAACAGCAGTAATGCTACTGTATTTGTACTGTAGTTGTACTGTAGTAGTGTTACTGTGGTTGTACTATAGTTATACTGTAGTAGTACTGTAATAGTACTGTAGTTTTACTGTAATAGTGCTACTGTAGTTGTACTGTAGTAGTACTGTAGTTGTGTTACTGTAGTTATACTGTACTTGTACTGTAGTAGTACTGTAGTAGTGTTACTGTAGTTGAATAAGACAGACTTCTAGCCATATTAATAACATTGTTAGTTAATGTTATGGAAGTGTAGATATGAACATTTTACTTGTTATGCTTTTAGCAGTGAAGGTAATTTAATGAACTTTGGCATGAAGTGAGAAATAAAGACAAGGAAGATACTTTGGATGTTGATTATGGATAATGACCATCCTCTGGTTCCCCCAGGTCTGGACTAAGGTGAAGGTATAGTGTGTGTGTGTGTGTGTGTGTGTGTGTGTGTGTGTTTGTGTGTATATATGTGTGTGTGTGTGTGTGTGTGTGTGTGTGTGTGTGTGTGTGTGTGTGTGTGTGTGTGTGTGTGTGTGTGTGTGTGTGTGTGTGTATGTGTGTGTGTGTGTGTAGATCCTTTGGATGTTGATTATGGATAATGACCATCCTCTGGTTCCCCAGGTCTGGACTAAGGTGAAGTTAGGGCAGACTCTGAGAAGGGCCGTTCATTATAAACAAGCTAACCAGCTGATTCTTTGCAGAGATAAACACAGCTCCCCCGATCTACACAGGACCGCGGGGTGGCGTGCTCGTTACTTACCTCAATTATAACTTGTCTCCTGCTGGTTATACTACAGCAATTACTTTTAAAAAATAAGTTAAATTAATGAATATTTTTGATGTATCTCTTTTGGGTGTTGTAGTTTGTAGACGTTTCTAAGCACTCGTCTTACTGCCGTCTCACCACTGGCTGCTCGTAGAGACCAAAGCCATCAGGTAAGTGTTACTGCGTGCGTGCATGCATGTGTGTGTGTCTGTGTGTGTGTTTGAGTTTAGTTTATTTATGAAAGGGGACAGCGCAAATTAATAAAACACATGATTTCCCATGGGTTAAAAAAAAAGCCAGAATTAGCCAAAAGGCTATTTTTCATCTGTAGTCCCCTGCCTTTGATGTTAAAAAAGGCTTTTTTTTTAAATACAAAGAGACAAAAAAAAAACCACACAAGCAAAGCAAGACTTAGCACAAAACATCAAGACAAAAACACAACACACAACGTAGTGTAATGGGAAAAATTACATTTAAGCATAATTCCTTATATTTTTATGTTTTATTTGTACTTGTACTTTAATTCTCTCACAAATGCTGAAAGAGTTTATCTCATTTCCCACATATAGACTTTTATTATAACTTTGTGAGACATTCAGTCTGGAACATAGTGTGAGCACTGTCTGCCTGAACCGATAAAGGTCCAAGGCCACAGTAATCTATCTTTCTCTGCCGTTCAGTTTTTCCCATGCAAGTTGAGATGTAACTGGGGGGATAAAAGTCGTACAGGGAGGAGGAGATGGCTCCAAGATGTCTCTTGAATTTCTTGATTGTCTTCATGTGTATCAGATTGTCTGTAAAAATTGTAGCGTCATAATTAGCCAAGTGCGTGTGTGCTGTCACTCTGAAGATACATATAAGCCTAGTGTTCTGTTCACTCATTTGAGGAACTGACTCCACACTGGGTCGCTGGGCCTTTTGTGAAATCATGTTGCTCCTATATTTAAAAATATATATTTTTTTAATAAAATACAAAAACCTAAACTTGGTTTAGTTCCGACTGTCTGCTTTGTTTCACTTAACTAAACTTTGAAAACTCTTCCCCTGCTGCAACAGGACACTTCCATTACAGTAGCACAAGACAAGACACAACACAAAATCATAAATATATACAACAAAGCAAATAAACATGGTTAAAAAAAATATATATATATATATATATAAATATTAGAACAGACATAACCATTAAGATCACTAAAAGCAGTATTAAACTAGGAAGAAACAATAAGTAAAATTCATGTATGTTGACTCAAACTAACAGAATAATGTATCATAAATAGTGTTAGTGCTGACATGTATATGTATTGACCATCCAGTGTTTTAGCTGCTCAGCAAAAGACGTATATGTGTTTAACTGTCTGATGTGGTTTGGGATTGAGTTCCACTCTCTTCACCCTCTGATGGACCAGGCTGACTGACTTAAAGAACTTTTCCGCATCGGAATAACAGAGGGCGTTTCCCAATCTGTGTTCTTCTATTGACTTGTGTTCTTGTGTCCCTGTGAAACGTCATCTCGTGTTGCCAAAGTTCTGTCCCAATACACAAGTTCGCATTTCGCCAAGAACAGTTAAAATTCCCGGATGTATTCTTGACACACCCATTTACTGAGGATTGTATGTCCCCTATGAACTTGTATGAACTTCGCAGCACCTGTATCCCAACATTCATTTCGGCATTCAATGATGGTTGGATTTCCAGTACATAGACAGCCCAAAAACAGGACAATTTTAACAATTTTCGCCATCTTATTCATCACTAAATTCACTTCTGAGAACATTTTAGGCGAGAAATGAACGGTTTATATTTCGAATATAGGAAGTCTTGCGAAAATCTTTGCCGAATTGACAATTTGCTCTAAAGTTTTCGGAGTTTTCGGAGCTCCATAAAATGACGCGGCCGCCAGCTTGCGCCTGCCGGGGCCGCTTGCTCGGCGCGGATAGTTCAACGGAGACCCCCGCTGTAAGACGGAGGTCTTTTAGACCGGTCCCGTAAATAAGAGGGTTTTATTTCGCCGTTTCGGATCGTTTGTTTAAATATCACAACACATGTGGTTAACTGTCTTTTCGGAGTTAAACTCAACAAGCACACACACACACACACACACACACACAGCGCAGCAGGCAGAGGAGAGATATACCATAGATAGACTGTATATTATTAGTCTAGGAGATATACCCGTTTCTTTTCGGGAGACTTGTTTAAATTATGCCATAGGCTATAGCCTACATTATATTTTGTGTATTTTTGGTGTATTTGTTTTCTGATTTATTAGAAGTTGAGTTTCAGTCATAAAGTGGTAACATGCTATGACATGTTATGTAGACTAAAGGGGAGACACCAACCTTTATAATTAGAATTTCTAATTTCCATCTCCCTGGGCATATACAGTGCACTACAGTAATATAGAAATGATAATTCCACATAACACTAATAGGAACACATAGGACACACCAGTGCATTTGCCTATTTATTTGTTTAATTTAAACTGACTTAAACTTATATGCTAAAAATAGTAGGGATCGCGTTCCACTCTTTTGAATAAGTAAGAGGTGTTCGAGCTAAACCATAAACAAAAAAATTAAAGCTCAATTAGTTTTATTTTTCAATATTATTGCAATAGTTGTAGCATTATGAGGTTTTCTTGTCCGGAGATTGTTTTAATACAAAGTGGTTATATTGTTGTGGTTTTTATTTCTAGCTGGTATTTTGGAGCCCTGCAGGTAGCCTCTGTGTTGGGGGTGTTGAGCAATAACAGGAAGAAGGCATCGTCTCAAACTGTTAACAGCGTTTTCTGTGCTTGTGAACTTGCAAGTTAATTCTTCCAAGAACAACCAGCAAGAACGTTCTCCCCAAGAACACAAGTCCGTTCTTTGCATTCTTGGTATTGAGAAACGCCCACAGTCTCCTCTTGAGGATCCTCTTGTCACTCGAACAGTACCTGATATTCTGTTGATATAGACAACAAGTGGCGGTGGAGCTGGGTTATGAGTGACTTTATATACCAAACATACGTTTACATATTTCATTAGGTCTTCCCAGCTTAAAAGTTGGTATTTCTTCAAAATTAAGCAATGATGGAAATGCTTAGTTTTTTCATCTAAAGTTTTTATGGCTTGTTTGTATAGTGATTCAATTGGTTTCAGTGTGCTATTGTTGGCCTGGGACCAGCTTGTCAAACAATAAGTCGCGTGGGTGGCTGGGGATGCATTTATGTGATGGGGGGGTGGGGGGTCAATTGCTTTTAACTGTAAAGCACTTTGTGCTACATTTTACATGTATGAATAGTGCTCTATAAATAAAGTTTGACTGATAGATTGATTGATTGATGGGGTCGTCTTGTGGTGTGAGGAAAAAAAATTAGGTCCCCATAAGGGAAACTGTTTTAAATAAATGCTGAAGTCATTCATGACAACCCAAGTTTGATATTAGTAATCAGAGGTGCAGTGCAATGCGCCCCTCTGTGCTTCCGTTGGAGCAGTCGCCCACTCATAGTCTAATAAACACGGTGTCTGTCCCCCGACTCAGATCGGTTAAATCAAAGGTAAACAAAAGATGCGCTATACTTAACAACATAATTGGAATTAAAACGACTGCAATAGAACAAAATAGGAAAATTAGATGTAGACTATTAAATATTAGATCTCTGTCTTCTAAAGGTATGGTATAGCGACGTTGATATCAGATAATAACATTGATTTATTTTGCTCTTACTGAAACCTGGCTGGGCCATGAAGACTATGTTAGTCTAAATGAAGCCACTCCTCCCAGCCATATTAATACTCAAATTCCTAGAGGCTCAGGCCGAGGAGGGGAGTTGCAGCCATCTTTGATGCAAGCCTGTTAATTACTCCTAAACCTAAATTACATTATAACTCATATGAAAGTCTTGTTCTTAATCTTCAACATCCAAAATGGAAAACATTACAGCCAATTATATTCGTTGTTATTTACAGGGCTCCAGGTCCGTATTCTGAATTTTTATCTGAATTCTCTGGAGTTTTTATCATGTTTAGTCCTTAAATCAGACCAAGTACTTCTTGTAGGTGATTTTAATATCCATGTGGACGTTGACAATGACAGCCTTAGTACTGCTTTCAACTCATTACTGGATTCAATCGGTTTCAGTCAGAGTGTGCACAAGGCGGACGCACTGTTTTAACCACACCCCTCGACCTTGTGCTGGCATATGGTATTGAAATTGAGGATTTAATAATATTTTCGCAGAATTCGGTATTATCAGATCATTCTTTAATCACTTTCGAATTCTTACTACCTGATTATATTAAATAGTAATAAAAGCTCCTACACCAGATGCCTATCTGACAGTGCTATAGCTAAATTTAAAGAAGATATTCCAACAGCATTCGACTCTATGTCATGCCTTAACATAACAGAGGACCTGTATGTTAACCTCAGTCCCTCTCAAATTGATGCATTTGTAGACGGGTGCACGCCACATGCGTCGGACAACCTTAGACTCCGTTGCTCTCCTGAAAAGAAGATGATGAAGCAAAGGAAACTAGCACCTTGGTATAACTCCCAAACTCGCAAATTAAAACAAATCTCGCGAAACCTCAAATGTAAGTGCGCGTTCCACAAAATGGGAAGAATTCTCGTTTGGATTGGCAAGAAACTCTCAAAACCTATAGGAAGGCCCTAAGAAAGGCCAGATCAGACTATTACTCATCACTAATAGAAGAAAACAAGAACAACCTTGCTTTTTTCAGCACTGTCGCCAGGCTGACAGATAGCCACAGCTCTACTGAGCCATCTATTCCTCTAGCTCTGAGTAGTGATGACTTCATGAGCTTCTTTAATGATAAAATTACAAAAATTTGAGATAAAATTCATCACCTTTTACACTCAACTTCTAACGGTTCACCTTTAAACGCAGAGTCGCTAGAAATAACGACTAGTCTCGACATATACTTAGACTGATTTTATCCTATAGACCTTCAACAATTAATGTTAAAGATATCCTCAGCTAAGCCATCTACCTGTCTCTTAGACCCCATCCCAACGACACTACTCAAAGAAGCATTACCTGTGGTTAACACCTCATTACTAGATATGATCAATATGTCTCTATTAACAGGTTATGTACCACAGTCATTTAAAGTAGCTGTGATAAAACCTCTTCTGAAAAAAACCACCCTGGATCCTGAGGTCTTAGCAAACTATAGACCTATATCTAACCTTCCCTTTCTATCCAAGATCCTTGAGAAGGTGGTTGCTAATCAGTTATGTGATTTTCTACATAGCAATAGTTTATTTGATGAATTTCAATCAGGATTTAGAAAGAATCTTAGCACAGAGACGGCACTGTTGAAAATTACTAACGACCTTTTAACTGCTGCAGACAAAGGTCTTGTCTCCATTCTTGTTTTACTAGATCTTAGTGCTGCATTTGACACTATTGACCATTCAATCCTGTTACAGAGATTGGAACACTTGGTTGGCATTAAAGGAATTGCTCTGAGTTGGTTTAGGTCCTATTTCTCTAATCGATCTCAATTTGTGAATGTTAATGATAAATCCTCCAAGTACGCTAAAGTTAGCCATGGGGTTCCTCAAGGCTCAGTGCTTGGACCAATTCTATTCTCCTTATATATGCTTCCTCTAGGCAATATTATTAGAAAACACTCAATTAACTTTCACTGTTATGCGGATGACACCCAATTATACTTGTCAATCAAACCAGACGAAACCAGTCAGCTAGCTAAATTTCAAGCGTGCATTAAGGATATAAAATCCTGGATGACCTATAATTTTCTGATGTTAAACCCTAACAAAACTGAAGTTATTGTGCTGGGCCCTAAACACCTCCGAACTTCATTATCTAAAGATATAAGTACTCTGGATGGTATTGCCCTGGCCTCCAGCACCACTGTTAGAAATTTAGGAGTTATCTTTGATCAGGATATATCCTTGAATGCCAATCTAAAACAAACCTCAAGAACAGCCTTTTTTCATCTTCGTAATATTGCCAAAATTAGGAATATCCTGTCTCAAAACGACGCTGAAAAACTAGTCCATGCATTTGTTACTTCCAGGCTGGACTATTGTAATTCCCTACTGTCAGGTTGCTCAAATGAGTCTCTTAAGACTCTCCAGCTGATCCAGAATGCTGCAGCGCGTGTTCTCACAAGAACTAAGAAAAGAGATCATATTTCTCCTGTATTAGCTTCTCTGCATTGGCTTCCTGTTGAATCCAGGATTGAGTTTGAGATTGAGATTGACCTACAAAGCTCTAAATGGTCTAGCACCATCATATCTAGAAGAGCTCCTAATACCCTATTGTCCCACTAGAGCACTGCGCTCCCAGAATGCAGAGTTACGGGTGGTACCTAGAGTCTCTAAAAATAGAATGGGAGCTAGAGCCTTCAGTTATCAGGCTCCTCTCCTATGGAACCAGCTCCCGATCTGGGTTCGGGGGGCAGAAACTGTCACCTCATTCAAGAATGAACTTAAAACTCGAGGTTTTGAGGTTTCTTCCCAAGAGGGAGTTTTTCCTCGCCACTGTCGCACTGCTTGCTCTTGAGGGAATTACTGTAATTTTTGGAATTGTTGGGGCTTTGTAAATTATAGAGTGTGGTCTAGACCTACTCTATCTGTAAAGTGTCTTGAGATAACTTATGTTATGATTTGATACTATAAATAAAATTGAATTGAATTGAATTCTGAAGGAGCCAGTGTTATTTTTAGCATTGGCCATAACAAATGTGTTTTAATAAGTGTGTTGTGTGTGTGTGTGTGTGTGTGTGTGTGTGTGTGTGTGTGTGTGTGTGTGTGTGTGTGTGTATGTGTGTGGTGTGCACACTAGCACCCCTGTACTTTCAGAGTGGTAATGCACTCAATAATACACATATATTCCAAATATGGTTAGTTACCGCCCACTTCCTGGTCCTCCTTAGTAAAGTAAATTAAATTAAAGTAATTATCAGTGTTAAAGCTCACAATTCACATGGTGGACGAGAAAGATTGTTTGCAGAAGTTGCCAGCTAACGAGCTAATGATTTGTGTGATGAATTCCTGATCAATATTTGCAATGATTGTATATTTAAGTGAATGTATAAAGTAGTAAACTTAAAGCACCCATATTATACTCATTTTCAGGTTCATAATTGTATTTTAAGGTTGTACCAGAATAGGTTTACATGGTTTAATTTTCAAAAAACACCATATTTTTGTTGTACTGCACAGCTCTCTCACTGCTGCAGCTCCTCTTTTCACCTGGTTTCTGTTTTAGCTACAGAGTGAGACCTCTTTTCTTCTTCTTCTGTACTATCTTTGATGGCACTCGCACATGCTCAGTAGCTCAGATGTAGATCATGTCAGCTAGCTCCATAGAAGTAAAAGAAAGGCTGTTTCTCCAACTTCAGTCAGTTCCAAGGCAGGATTAGCTGGGAGACTTCTTCTAAACCAGGGCGCACATGGAAGTAGTTCTTTTGTAGATTATGGTGAACTTGTGTGTGTTGTAGCAGTGCTTTGCTATTGAGAACAAGGTAGCATGCTAGCGTTAGCATTAGCATTAGAATGCTAACGCTACGAGCTAACGGTTGCAGTTAGCCAGCTCGTTTCGGATTGTGACGTCAGTCCGGGCCGATTTTGACCAGCTCAACAGGAGACTGAAGGCAGGACACATTCAGAAACCGTATCTCACTCCGAACACCATGGCTGGATTATTTTCAAAGTTTGTATGAAGCACCAGAGACACAAGTCAAAAAAAAAATCCAAGATGGCAGCTAGTCTAACGTCTGCTCAGTGTCTCTCTCTGGATTGATTTCATTTAAATGTATTTCATAGTATTTTACTCCTTTTAAGTTGTAGTTTTAAGTTGTACATGTAATTTATATGGAAATTTCATCTTGAACTTTTAAGAAGATTGTGGACTACTATGAGTTTAAAAATGACACTATACCTCTGCTCTGAGCTAACTTTGCTAACCTGAGCCTGATCCAACTGATCCTATTAGCCCAGGCTAAACAGAGCTAGGCAAACGGGCTTGAGCCTGCAACATTCTCCTGGAGCTTGGGCTAGCCAGCCTGAGCCTGTTACATCTCCTGGAGCTTAGGCTAACCAACCTGAGCCTGCTACATCCTCTTGGAGCTTGGGCTAACCAGCCTGAGCGTGCTACATCCTCATTGGAGCTTGGGCAAACTAGCCTGAGCCTGCTACATCCTCCTGGAGTTTGGGCTAACCAGCCTGAGCCTGCTACATCTCCTGGAGCTTAGGCTAACCAGCCTGAGCCTGCTACATCCTCTTGGAGCTTGGGCAAACTAGCCTGAGCCTGTTACATCCTCCTGGAGCTTGGGCTAACCAGCCTGAGCCTGCTACATCTCCTGGAGCTTAGGCTAATCAGCCTGAGCCTGCTACATCCTCTTGGAGCTTGGGCAAACTAGCCTGAGCCCGCTACATTCTCTTGGAGCCTGGGCTAACCAGCCTGAGCCTGCTACATACTCCTGAAGCTAGGCTAGCGGGCCTGGCCTGCTTCATTCTCCTAGAGCTTGGGTTAACCAGCCTAAACCTGCAACATCATTTTGGAAGCTGGGCCATACTCTACAAGATAAACTGGTACTTTTATTAGTCAACTTTACTATTAGAAAATTAATGACGATGGCATTTTTCTTAATTTTCTTATCCCTGTTGGCCACTTGGAACTTGAAACTGGGCATTGATCCTAGGGTGAGTTGTTTTAATAATATGGTGGGCATACAGGAAACCTACTATAGTGGCACAGAAACCAGCATTGACATGCACCAGGAACCATTAAACTTTAGTTGGAACCGGGACTTCTGGATGGATCAGTATTGGGATTTGCCTAAACTGCAGAATTTTTTTGCTTTGTATAATTTGTCGTTCTCAATTAATGACAGGCATTGCCTGGTTTCAGCATATGATAGGCCGGCTTCAAAATATACTGTGAAATGCAGATTGATTATTACACTACTCCTACTTCTATCTGGAAATGTGCAGCCCAATCCTGGCCCCTGTTTGCAATGTGTCCAGACCCCTGCTGAATTTAAATCAATGCCTGGACTTAAATTTGTTCATCTTAATGTTCGCAGTTTACTACCCAAAATGGACATGGTTAGAATTTGGATTGAATCTACAGATGCAGACATAGTGATAATTTCGGAAACATGGTTGACGAAATCAATTACTAATGAAGATATAAATGTGCATGGGTATAATGTTTTTCGCAGTGACAGGCCGAAGAAAGGTGGTGGCGTAGCTATCTATGTTAAGTCAAGATTTGGTGCATCAGTTGTTCTGTCTGAGTCTTTTTGTAAGCAAATGGAGTTTTTGGCCTTAAATGTTGAGTTATTTAAGTCCCTTTCAATAACTGTTGTGGGGTGTTATAGACCTCCATCGGCCTCCAGGGAGGCTTTATCATCTTTAAAGCTTCTTTTATCCAGATTAAACTACAGGGAACTTTTATTGGCCGGGGACTTGAATTGGGACTGGCTGAGTGATGGTTCTGATGAATTTAAATCTTTCTGTGATTCTATCAGTCTTAGCCAGTTGGTAAATGTACCTACAAGGCCTAATCTCAAAAATCCAGATAAATCTACTTTAATCGACTTGATTCTAACAAATGTCCCTCATAAATCTTTATCCACGGGTGTCTTTTGTAATGATCTGAGTGATCATTGTGTTATTGCTACTTCGCGAGGCAGTAAAATACCCAAATGTAAATCGCAAATTATTAGAAAGAGAAATTTGAAAAACTTTAATGAACAAGCCTATCATCATGATTTATCTTTGATTAACTGGGGACAGTTAGGCCTGTTGCCTGACGTTGAGCTTGCCTGGACACTTTTTAAGGAGAATTTTGAGAAAATTGTAAATAAACATGCTCCTCGGACAAAGCACAGAGTGAAGGGACGGGAAAACCCTTTGTTTTCTCCAGAGTTGTCAGACATTATCCATCAACGAAATGTGGCATGGGCTAAAGCTAGAAATGGTGATTCTGCCACTGACTGGTCCATTTTCAGACAACTGAGAAATAAATGTACCTCTCTTATCAAAAAGGCTAAATCAGAATATTATTTATCAGTTACAAGTGAAAACCTCAATAATCCACAGAAATTCTGGAAAGTCATCAAGTCTCTCTCGGTGAATAAAAGTAATGAAGCCCTCCCAAAATTTGTCTTAAAAAACTCTCTCCCAGTCTACGACAGAGTTGATGTCTTAAATTGCTTTAATGAGCATTTTGTATCAGTTGGTTCTCTGTCCGAGTCGACAGGAGCAGTCGCTGTTACTCCATGCATAGACCCCCCAGTGTTTTCTGGAGAGCCTTTTAATTTTGTTTCTTTTACTGTGCAGCAGGTGCACGGAGCTCTTAAAGCGTTAGATCACAGAAAACCTCCTGGACCAGATTTAATAGAGCCTTACTTTTTGAAAAAGGCGGCTGATTTTGTTGCAGAGCCCCATACCATCAGTTTGGAAGTCAGCTTTTGTTACTCCCTTGTTTAAAGGAGGTGATCCAGCAGTGTTAACTAACTATCGGCCTATATCTAACTTGTGTGTTTTGTCAAAAATTTTAGAATCCCTTGTTTCAGACCAAATAAAAGAGTTTTTATACACAAATGAACTCCTTTCTAAACTGCAATCAGGCTTCAGGAAAAAGCACAGTACCATTACTGCTGTTACAAAAGTAATTAATGACATACTTGTCGCTCTTGATAGAAAGCAATTCTGTGCATCACTTTTTCTTGATCTGTCGAAAGCTTTTGACACAGTGGACCATGCTGTTCTAAAGCATAGGCTTCTTTGTCTGGGATTGTCTGATTGTGTAGTCTTCTGGTTCATGAATTATCTGAGTGACAGTGCATTAAATGTGATGGTTTATGTTCTGCATTAGTGAAGGTCCACAAGGGGGTGCCACAAGGCTCAATATTAGGTCCTCTCTTGTTTATTATGTATATAAATGAGTTAGGCCACAATGTGTCGGATGCCAATATGCATTTCTATGCTGATGACACGATTATTTATTGTTTTGGATCATCCCCAGCTAAAGCGGTTGAGTCTTCGCAGAAAGCTTTTGATGCGGTTCAACGCACGCTTATGCAGCTTAAGCTGGTTCTCAATGCTGATAAGACCAAACTGATGCTGTTTAGTAATATTAAGAAGGTTTCTCAAGCTCCTCCTCATGTGTTCACTTTGTCTGGAAATGTCATAGAGTTGGTTCATTCTTATAAGTACCTTGGTATCTGGCTTGATGATGCTCTCACTTTTAAGCCTCATATAGACAACCTTGTGAAGAAACTCAAACTTAAACTGTCCTTTTTCTTTCGAAATAAATTTTGTTTTTCTTTTAAAGCAAAAAAGCAGCTAGTCACTGCAACATTTTTATCTGTTTTAGATTATGGAGACCTGGTGTATAGGACCGCTTCAGTACAATGTCTGCATAAGATTGACACTGTTTCTCATGCGTCTCTGAGATTTATTACGAATTGTAAAAACTCGACCCATCATTGTGAATTATATTCCAGAGTGGGATGGCCATCGTTGTCCAACAGGAGATCAGGGCACTGGCATATTTTTATCTATAAGGCCATGCTTGGTCTGTTGCCAGCGTACATCTGTAGTTTAATCACACGGAGAAATGTTGGTTCTTATTCATTGCGATCAAATGATCACTTGCTGCTCTTTGTTCCATTTGGTCCGCACAGAACTGGGAAAAAGGGCTTTGTCTACTCTGCTCCTTCTGCATGGAACTATTTGCAAAAAGACTTGAAATTATCTGAACTTATTTCCTTAAATGCTTTTAAGTCCAGATTGAGAGAACCTGAAATGACCTGTTCAAATTGTAAATGTTTCTAATTATTTGTGTTGTATAACTTTTAAATACTTGTAATTGATTGTGTTTTTGCTGCCTCTTGGCCAGGACTCCCTTGAAAAAGAGGTTTTTAACCTCAATGGGACTTTCCTGGTTAAATAAAGGTTAAATAAAAAATAAAAAAGAACACCCCAAATCCCCAAAAAAAGTGTTTTTTTCATAATATGGGCACTTTAAAGTTAAATGGAGGGTTTTGACCAAGGTGCTTTAAAGAAAATTTTGAAGTAGTTTTAAATGACAAAATTTCACAGGGCAGATTTAAATAGCGGCACTATTTTATACGAAAATACAAGATTTTGACTGAAGCTTCCGTTTTGGGGCTTTTAATTTGAAATCCCAAAGGACATCAAATGTACCTTCATGTAGGGAACCTTAACAGTTAGCCTACATCAAAGCATGCTGATGGAATTGAGGCTAATGGAGGAATACATCCGACCAGTGCGTTGCTAAAAAGTGGTGTAGTGGAAGTTTCCTTTGCAGCAGGGGGGGAAATTTCAGAGTTTAGTAAATTGAAACAAATAAGACAGACTGAGACTAAAACCAAATTGGGTTTTTGTATTTTATTAAAAAAGATGTATTTGCAAATAGGATCAACATGATTTCACAAAAGGCAGCGGCCCAGTGTGGAGTCAATTTCTTCAATTTTACTTTTATGATTACATATATTTTTGCAAATAGCGTCTTCCGTTTTCTTCTTATTGTCAGAGGTTTGTCCACTATCACTTGACAAATCGTAGGAAACAATCTTTACCATTGTTTCGGGTGTGTGTGTGTTTGTGTGTGTGGGTGTGTGTGGGTGTGTGAGTGAAGTCCCCTTCTCGGCTGTTTTGAGCCTCTGTAAAAAGGAGCATTTAAACACACTGCTTTTCAAAGTTTGATCTATGTCATCATTGATTCAAAAATATTGCTACATTGGGGTTAGTCAATTAAACAAGGTTCATACAGATAGTTATAGTAAACATTTTCTGTTACCACCAATATTCCATTAAAAATATGTACTTAAGGTACAAAAAAACAGCAATATCGAAAAGTCCTCACATTTTTTTGAAACTGGAAACGATCAAAGCAGTTTTTCTGTCAATTAATTAATTGATTTAGCAACTAATCATTTCAGCTGGACTTGTAGGCCTATATATTTGTCGGGCAGTTTGATGACAATAAAACATTATATTTCCTAAACATATGTTTTGTGTACAAAAATCCTAATTCTTTTTAACCCAAATATGTCAGATTACAATAGCATCTGTAAACATTTGACAAAATTCTGATACTAACTTTTTTGTCTTTAAAATCCAAATTAGTTATTCCTAAAAATGACATAATTTGTCTTTGAAATCAAAAACCAACTGTTTGTTTATCACCTATATGACATAAGAAAGATTTTATTTAGCCCCCACTGGGGAAATTTCCTCAGATGAAAGCAAGAAGTAGGTCAAATATAATTAACTTCTGAGTGAAAGTAACTGTTAAATTTAACTCCTATACAATCCATCAATAGGAAACCCATTATCCTAATTCAAAAGTACATTTAGCTCTCTGGCACCAGCAGGAACTGGCCTGAAAGGTAACTTCCTGTTTTTTCTAAACTTTTAGGCATTTGAGTCAATTCAAGTTTTTATGTTGGTGTGCTGAAAGCTCAGAGCAGAAGGTCTTGTGGCAGACTCCTCCTCGCTGGACACGCCTGCTGTAACCTGAGCCAGTCTCTCATAGACTGGCATCCAGTGCACTTCTCTCTAAAGCTCTTGTTTCCTCTAAGCTTTTCCTGACTGAATTGTTATCTCTTCTATTTATAAAGTATACCAGTATATTATATATTATCTTTATAGTATAACAGTATTATCTTTTACTGTTTATAAGAGTTATCTTTAACTTATATTATATTTTACTTTTCATGTAAACATACAAATATGAGAGTAAATATTAAATGAATATGTGTATACCATTGTCTCAGTACATTACTCATAATGTACATCATTAAGCAGTCACATCAACATTAAACATTTTTATTTAGATGTTTAGTCTTTATCATATCTCCAAGTTGTTGATACATTTAATCATCATGGTTTCAAACCATCTCAGCACTAAACTCACACAACTTACACAGGTCTCAGGAAAGATGCAGCAACTGCAAAAAACTTATGCTGGTTTAATTCTATAGAATCCATACAAATTGTGCTGAAAAGGAAACACTGGTTTTGTAATTGTTTTCTTTTAGATTACTTTAAAGGTTGTGTTTCTGCAAATAGTGAAAGTCAATCAAAAACAAAACTAAAATTTTCTTTTAGAGTAGTCCATCCATCCATCCATCGTCAACCACTTATCCCGCGCACAGGGTCGTGGGGGGGCTGGAGCCAATCCCAGCATACGTCGGGCAAAAGGCGGGGTACACCCTGGACAGGTCGCCAGTCCATCGCAGGGCCACACATAGACGAACAACCACTCACTCACACATGCACACCTACGGACAATTTAGGGACACCAATAAACCTAGCCCGCATGTCTTTGGTCGGCGGGAGGAAGCCAGAGTACCCGGAGAGAACCCACACAGACACGGGGAGAACATGCAAACTCCACACAGAAAGGCCGGGCCAACCGGGGTACGAACCCACAACCTTCTTGCTGTGAGGCGACAGTGCTAACCACTGCACCACCGTGTCCCCTCTTTTAGAGTAGTTTTTAAATTAAAAAAATTATGTGAACACCCTATTTATTAAACACCCTATTTATCATTGCTACTATATCCCTTCTATTTGAGGCATGACAAGCTCATAAATCAAAAACGCAGCACATATAAATAATCTGTTCCGTGGTTTAGTCATTAACACTGTCCTGTGTTACACAGCAAAACCTGAATAAAAGCAACACAAAATTCAAAAAATCATTTCTTTTAAAAGAAAACCAATCTACGGTGGCCCTGAGAGGCCACAGCACGCAACAATAAGACAACACGTGCAAATAAACCACAACACGCACTAATAAGACAACACGTGCAAATAAACCACAGCACGCAACAATAAGACAACATGTGCAAATAAACCACAGCACGCACTAATAAGACAACATGTGCAAATAAACCACAGCACGCACTAATAAGACAACACGTGCAAATAACACAACACGTGCAAATAAACCACAGCACGCACTAATAAGACAACACGTGCAAATAAACCACAGCACGCACTAATAAGACAACACGTGCAAATAAACTACAGCAGGCAACAATAAGACAACATGTGCAAATAACACAACACGTGCAAATAAACCACAACACGCACTAATAAGACAACACGTGCAAATAAACTACAGCAGGCAACAATAAGACAACATGTGCAAATAACACAACACGTGCAAATAAACCACAACACGCACTAATAAGACAACACGTGCAAATAACACAACACGTGCAAATAAACCACAACACGCACTAATAAGACAACACGTGCAAATAAACCACAGCACGCACTAATAAGACAACACGTGCAAATAAACTACAGCAGGCAACAATAAGACAACATGTGCAAATAAACCACAGCACGCACTAATAAGACAACATGTGCAAATAAACCACAGCACGCACTAATAAGACAACACGTGCAAATAACACAACACGTGCAAATAAACAGCACGCACTAATAAGACAACCACGCGGCAAATAAGACAACACGTGCTAATAAGACAACACGCACTAATAAGACAACACGCAAATAAGACAACACGCACTAATAAGACAACACGCACTAATAAGACAACACGCGCAAATATGACAACAATGCGGCAAATAAGACAACACGAGACAAACGCAATAATAAGACAACACGCTAATAAGACAACACGCACAAAAGACAACACGCACTAATAAGACAACACGTGCAAATAAGACAACACGCACTAATGAGACAACACGCACTGATAAGACAACACGCACTAATAAGACAACACGCACTGATACAGACAACAGCACTAATAAAAAAGATAAGACAACACGCACTGATAAGACAACACGCACTGATAAGACAACACGCACTAATAAGACAACACGCACTAATAAGACAACACGCACTGATAAGACAACACATGCAAATAAGACAACACGCACTAATAAGACAACACGCGGCAAATAAGACAACACACACTAATAAGACAACGCGCGCAAATAAGACAACACGCACTAATAAGACAACATGCACTAATAAGACAACACGCACTAATAAGACAAACACGTGCAAATATGACAAACAAAATAAGACAACACGCACTAATAAGACAACGGTGCAAATATGACAACACGCACTAATAAGACAACACGCACTAATAAGACAACACGCACTAATAAGACAACACGCACTAATAAGACAACACGCACTGATAAGACAACACACACTAATAAGACAACACGTGCAAATATGACAACACGCACTAATATGACAACACGCACTAATAAGACAACACGCACTAATAAGACAACACGCACTAATAAGACAACATGCACTAATAAGACAACACGTGCAAATAAGACAACACGCACTAATAAGACAACACGATGCAAATAAGACAACACGCACTAATAAGACAACACGCACTAATAAGACAACACGTGCAAATAAGACAACACGCACTAATAAGACAACACACACTAATAAGACAACACGCGTGTAAATAAGACAACACCGCACTAATAAGACAACACGCACTAATAAGACAACACGCACTAATAAGACAACACGTGCAAATATGACAAACGTGCAAATGTACAACACGTGCAAATATGACAACCGCCTGCAAATAAGACAACACGCACTAATAAGACAACACGCACTAATAAGACAACACGCGCACTAATATGACAACACGCACTAATATGACAACACGCACTAATAAGACAACACGCACTAATAAGACAACACGCACTAATAAGACAACCCGCACTAATAAGACAACACGCACTAATAAGACAACACGCGCACTAATATGACAACACGCACTAATAAGACAACACGCACTAATAAGACAACACGCACTAATAAGACAACATGCACTAATAAGACAACACGTACAAATAAGACAACACGCACTGATAAGACAACCGCGCGCAAATAAGACAACACGCACTAATAAGACAACACGCACTAATAAGACAACACGTGCAAATAAGACAACACGCACTAATAAGACAACCACACTAATAAGACAACACGCGCAAATAAGACAACACGCACTAATAAGACAACACGCACTAATAAGACAACACGCACTAATAAGACAACACGCGATGCAAATATGACAACCGCGTGCAAATATGACAACACGTGCAAATATGACAACGATGCAAATAAAGACAACACGCACTAATAAGACAACACACACTAATAAGACAACACGTGCAAATAAGACAACACGCACTAATAAGACAACCACGCACTAATAAGACAACACGCACTAATAAGACAACACGCACTAATGACAACACGTGCAAATATGACAACAGCGTGCAAATATGACAACACGCGTAAATATGATAACACCGCGTGCAAATAAGACAACACGCACTGATAAGACAACACGCAAATAAGACAACACGCACTAATAAGACAACACGTGCAAATATGACAACACGTGCAAATATGACAACACGTGCAAATATGACAACGTGCAAATAAGACAACACGCACTAATAAGACAACGATGCAAATATGACAACACGTGCAAATATGACAACACGTGCAAATATGACAACGACGCAAATACGAACCCGCACTAATAAGACAAACGCGACAAATAAGACAACACGTACAAAAACAACACACGCACTAATAAGACAACACGCGCACTAATAAGACAACACGCGATGAAATAAGACAACACGACTAATAAGACAACACGCGTTCAAATAAGACAACACGCACTAATAAGACAACACGCACTTATAAGACAACACACGTGCAAATAAGACAACACGCACTAATAAGACAACACGTTACGAAATAAGACAAACGCACTAATGAGACAACACGCACTGATAAGACAACACGCACTGATAAGACAACACGCACTAATAAGACAACACGCACTAATAAGACAACACACACTAATAAGACAACAACCGCACAATAAGACAACACACACTAATAAGACAACCGCGCACTAATAAGACAACACACACTAATAAGACAACACGCACTAATAAGACAACACGCACTGATAAGACAACACACACTAATAAGACAACCGCACGCAAATAAGACAACACGCACTAATGAGACAACACGCACTAATAAGACAACACCGCACTAATAAGACAACCACGATGCAAATAAGACAACACACACTGATAAGACAACACGCGTTCAAATAAGACAAACGCGCACTGATAAGAATACGCACTAATAAGACAACACACGTGCAAATAAGACAACACGCAGCACTGATAAGACAACACGTGCAAATAAGACAACACGCACTAATAAGACAACACGTGCAAATAAGACAACACGCACTAATAAGACAAACCCGTGCAAATAAGACAACACGCACTGATAAGACAACACGTGCAAATAAGACAACACGCACTGATAAGACAACACGCGACCTAATAAGACAACACGCGTTAAAATAAGACAACACGCACTGATAAGACAACACGCACTAATAAGACAACACGTGCAAATAAGACAACACGTGCAAATAAGACAACACGCACTAATAAGACAACGCGCGCAAATAAGACAACGCGCGCAAATAAGACAACACGCACTAATAAGACAACACGCACTAATAAGACAACACCGCGCTAATAAGACAACACCGCGTGCAAATAAGACAACACGCACTAATAAGACAACACGCGTTAAAATAAGACAACACGTGCAAATAAGACAACACGCACTAATAAGACAACACGCACTAATAAGACAACACGCACTAATAAGACAACATGCACAAATAAGACAACACGCACTAATAAGACAAACGCGTTCAAATAAGACAACACGTGCAAATAAGACAACACGCACTAATAAGACAACACGCACTAATAAGACAACACGCACTAATAAGACAACATGCACTAATAAGACAACACGTGCAAATAAGACAACACGCACTAATAAGACAACACGCACTAATAAGACAACACGTGCAAATAAGACAACACGCGCAAATAAGACAACACGCACTAATAAGACAACACACACTAATAAGACAACACACACTAATAAGACAACACGTGCAAATAAGACAACATGTATGGAACGCCAAAAAGCTCACATTACGTCACTTTCCTACCTGTTTTGAACGGTCAGGACGTCGTCTTTTACGTCGTTTAATGACAAAACGCCGTAAAAACCGCCGTGGAATGCTCATCTAACGCCGCTTTTTACGTGGCTCAGTACGCGTAACATAACGCGTCAGAAGACATGTAGTATATGATAATGAGTTCCAACCTGTCTTTTCCAAAGCCAATACATTTGTACTGTTATCAACCAATCAGTAAAGAACAACAACAGACCACATTAATCCAACCCAGCACAAGTATGAACAAAGCTTGGTGGATTTGGGAGAGATTTTCTTTTTTGTACAGTTTATTTTTCTATTAGTTTGGCAATCGGTAAACTAAAATTGTAGGCAGATAAACTGTATTGTGTTATCTTTGAATAGGTTATCGTTTGTGAAAGGTTTGCTGCAGATATAATTATATAAAGGGGACTGATATTGTCCTAACTTGCTCTTGGTAAAATAAGTGCACCAACCTCCAATAATTAAAACCACGGACTTTCACCTAGCAAAATGAATGAGCTAGTTTTGATTGATATCCCTGTATTGTAGCTACATATTAAGTAAATAACGTCTGTGTTTTTTTCCTACTTTTTTAATAGAACCAATACAACCATCCAGTTGATTTGAAGAGCCACAATCCAAACATATTGCAAGATATCCTACTAGGGGGCACCCACACTATAGAAATACGTTTTTAACAGGCTTTAAAGACTTGAAGTGTATACATCCATACCAACTATTGATGTAACAAGTCCACCAACATGCTTAGGCCTACTTCCTACATTATTAGGTAAAAGGAGATGTAGGTAACAGTACAAGTAAGTGGCCTAATGATAATAACGTAAATAGTGAAATTGTAGGCTTTCAACTGGGAGTAGCCTATATTGGTGTGTGCAACTGACTGTTCAGCAAATGCACAACTTGTGTGTAAGCTTTCATTCAGCAGGTCTTGGTTTGGATGCAGCAGCACAGACGATTGGACCACTGGAGGCAGAACAGCAAGTCTGTTCCTACACGATGCACCTTGAAACCTGGTCTGGTAGAACTTCTCCACAAAGAGCAAATCTGATTAGGTTTTCAGCCACCTTCATGACATTGTGGATGGACTTCCTGGACTGAGGAAAGGCGCAGCCCTACCACAGCTAGGTTTTCAGCTACTTTCTACACATAAGAAAAAAGTCCAGATCTTATCTTTTTAGATTTAGCTAGAAACCAAAGATTAGGGAATTTTATGAGACCGTTTAATGCAAATGGGGATGCTTTTGTGATTTAATCCTAAAGCATATTAAAGTAATAAACTACATCTGAGTTGTTGTTCCTCCTTTCGTAGCCTAATCAAACCTCACGTGTACTAAGACCCACTTTCCTTAAGTAGGCATACATGGCGTTTATTTTAGCTACAAAGTTAGATAAATAGCATCAGAATATAAATCACCCAAGATCACAACATGCTTCAATTTTGTTTATCATGCTAGTTAAAATAAATAAGATTTCAAATCAGATATTTTAGTAGTTGTAAACAATCCAATGCCTACTTCCCATTACATGAACACTTTTTGTTCTACTTCCACCTTCCCAAAACCAGAGACCCTTTCAGGACAAAGAGATTTATAAGTCTTCTGAACTCCTCTTCTTCTATGGCCCCCTCTCGGGAGGAAAAGAGCCAAAGGCTACACATGGTGATGAATAAGGAGTCTGACAGCTCCATCCTCCCTAGTTATAGAAGTCAAACTGTGCCGGAATATTTGATTGATTTTACATGTTAAAATAGTCTGGCTCTATACACACTAAAAGTCCCGTTTTTCTAAATGGAGTCTGGTGGGTTTAGTGTTAGTGACCTCAGAGCTGTTTCTGGTTTAACAGAAAGGTCTTTAAAGAGGTTTGTAAAGGTCTATCTCTGTAGGGATCCTTTCATAATGTTGTCAGACACTTAGAATAATAATCTGAGTCTGTCAGCAGTAACAACAGAACTCGTAGAGAAACAAATTGACGATGCACATTTGTCCCAAAGGGGACATTGCAGACAGAATTGAAGAATAATACATTAGTGTGCCTCACGATGACCTTACATTATATACCGTAAAGGTGTTCCTTCCCTGTCCCAGGACAGTCAGTGGTTTCCATTGGACTGAACTGTAAAGTTATCCAGGACAATGACATCCCGAAGTGTAGAGAAGTGGACTTGTTTCTGGTAGCTTCAAACTGTCTGTCTGTCTGTCTGCCTGCCTGTCTGCCTGTCTGTCTGTCTGTCTGTCTGTCTGTCTGTCTGTCGTCTGTCTGTCTGTCTGTCTGTCTGTCTGTCTCTGTGTTTATAGATCCCTGCTTCAGCCCAACACTCTGTGTCCTCCTCCGCGGGTCGGGTCTCCGGAGGAGGACCAGCAGGAGGTGTTCCAGGTGTTCTGGGGCTCCACCTTCACCATCAACTGCTCCATCCAGCCACAGTACCCAGGAGGTCCTTCCAGCTCACCTTCACCTCCTTCCACTCAGCACACAACCCACCCAGCCAGCTGTCAATCACTCTGCCCACTTCCTGTTTCCTGCTGCAGAGCCCGCCCACCACGCGAAGCTACAGCTGTGTTTATCAACTCTATTTTTCTCTCATAATCTCCTCTGAGAGCCGGCGCCTGCTCCTCAGCGTCATGGGTAAGCTGACTGTTTACAGGATAGGAGAAGATGATTGGTCCAAACTGAGTGAAAATGATCAGCTGACAACATGTTCCTGGACTGACTATGTGTGTGTGTGTGTGTGTGTGTGTGTGTGTGTGTGTGTGTGTGTGTGTGTGTGGGTGTGTGTGTCGTGTGCGTACGTGTATCGCGTGTGTTTGTGTGTGTGTGTGTGTGTGTGTGCGTAACTTTTTGTGTGTGTGTGTGTGTGTGTGTGTGTGTGTGTGTGTAACGCGTAGTTTGTGTGTGTGTGTAACGGTGTGTGTGTGTGTGGGTGTGTGTGTGTTGTGTGGTGTGTGTGTGTGTGGTGTGTAGTGTGCGTGTTTTGTGTGTGTGTCGTTGTGTGTGTGTGTGTGGTTGTGGGTGTGTGGTGAGTCTTGTGTTGTGTGTGTGTGTGGGTTGTGTGTGTGTGTGTGTGTGTGTGTGTTGTGGGGTGTGTGTGTGGTGTGTGTATTGTGTG
>NC_053117.1:43248763-43268763 GCF_010015445.1 Perca fluviatilis | reverse complement strand
CTGGACTGACTCTGTGACGACTGTCATCATGTTACACGTGTCAGATAGTAACCAAACTCATACAAAGTGTAAAAATGGTAACAGCTAACAATGAACTGAAGGACAGAGCATGTTTGGTTACAAGAATAACTCTGGTTCTCTGAGAACTGAGCGAGGTGTTTCACTATGAGAATCACCTTCTGATGTGACCAATCACAAAGCTCTGACCATGGGATGATATAAAGTAAATATGAAGTGTACTAAGTGTGAGAGATAAGTGCCCATGTTGAAGTGATTTTAGATTTCAGGTCAGTTTGTGTTTAATGGGAGCTGTTGGACTCATGATGTTGTGTGATGTGTTTACTGTCCAGGTGTTCCATCAGATCCGAGGTCTTTAATCATCAGAGCGATCCTCCTGCCGCTGATTCTGCTGGTGGAGAACATTGTCCTTTACTTCTACTGTAGGGTAAGGTTTTCTCTCTCTCTCTCTCTCTCTCTCTCTCTCTCTCTCTCTCTCTCTCTCTCTCTCTCTGTTGATTCCACCACTGACTGGGTGGGCGTTTCCCAATCTGTGTTCTTCTATTGACTTGTGTTCTTGTGTCCCTGTGAAACGTCTTCTTGTGTTGCCAAAGTACTGTCTCAATACACAAGTTCCCATTTCGCCAAGAACAGTTAAAATCCCCGGATGTATTCTTGACACGCCCATTTACCCAGGATGCATCGGTTGGTAACTTGTATGAACTTGGCAGCACCTGTATCCCAACATTCATTTCGGCATTCAATGATGGTTGGATTTCCAGTACATAGACAGCCCAAAAACGTTGTTCATCACTAAATTCACTTCTGAGAACATTTTAGGCGAGAAATGAACGGTTTATATTTCGAATATAGGCAGTCTTGCCAAAATCTTTGCCGAATTGACAATTTGCTCCAAAGTTTTCGGAGTTTTCGGAGCTCCATAAATTGACGCGGCCGCCAGCTTGTGCCTGCTGGGGCAGCTATCTCGGCGCTCGGACAGACACACTCTCGGAGACCCCCACACACACACACACACACACACACACACACACACACACACACACACACACACACACACACACACACAGACACACACACACACACACACACACACAGACACATACGACACGACACACACACACACACACACAGACACACACAGACACACAGACACATACACAGACACACACACAAACACACACAGACACACACACACACACACACACACACACACACACACACACACACACAGACAGACACACAGACACACATACACAGACACACACACACACAGACACACAGACACACACACAAACACACACACACACACAGACACACATACACACACACACACACACAGACACACACACACACACACACACACAGAGACACACACAACACACAGACAACACACACACACACACACACGACACACACACACAGACACACACAGCACACACACACAGACACACACACACAGACACACACACAGACACACACACACACACGAGACACACACACACACACAGACACACACACACACATACACACAGACACACACACACACACACAGAAACACACACACACACAACAGACACACACACACAGACACATACACACATAGTCTACACACACACACACACACAGACCACACACACACACACACACACACACAGAAACACACACACACACACACACACACACACACAGAAACACACACACACACACACAGACACACACACACACAGACACACATACACATACACACATAGTCTCACACACACACACACAGACACACAGACACACACACACACACACACACACACACACACACACACACACACACAGACACACAGACACATACACACACAGTCTCTCACACACACACACACACACACAGACACACACACACACAGTCTCACACACACACACACACACACACACACACACAGACACACACACACAGTCTCACTCACACACAGACACACACACAGACACACACACAGTGCAGCAGGCAGAGGAGAGATAGACTGTATATTATTAGTCTATGAGATATACCCGTTTCTTTTCGGGAGACTTGTTTAAATTATGCCATATGCTATAGCCTACATTATATTTTGTATTTAGTTCATATTTTTGGTGTATTTGTTTTCTGATTTATTAGAAGTTGAGTTTCAGTCTGTATGATAAATGAACAGTTGTACATAAAGTGGTAACATGCTATGACATGTTATGTAGACTAAAGGGGAGACACCAACCTTCTAATTTCCATCTCTCTGGGCATATACAGTGCACTACAATAATATAGAAATTATAATTCCACATAACACTAATAGGAACACATAGGACACACCAGTGCATATGCCTATTTATTTGTTTAATTTAAACTGACTTAAACTTATACACTAATAATAGTAGGGATCGCGTTCCACTCTTTTGAATAAGTAAGGGGTGTTTGAGCTAAACCATAAACAATAAAATTAAAGCTCAATTAGTTTTATTTTTCAATATTATTGCAATAGTTGTAGCATTATGAGGTTTTCTTGTCTGGAGATTGTTTTAATACAAAGTGGTTATATTGTTGTGGTTTTTATTTCTAGCTGGTATTTTGGAGCCCTGCAGGTAGCCTCTGTGTTGGGGGTGTTGAGCAATAACAGGAAGAAGGCATCGTCTCAAACTGTTAACAGAGTTTTCTGAGCTTGTGAACTTGCGAGTTAATTCTTCCAAGAACAACCAGCAAGAACGTTCTCCCCAAGAACACAAGTCTGTAGTTTGCATTCTTGGTATTGAGAAATGCCCTTTGTTAAACTGAAGAGAGGAGTGATGCAGGAAGTCACATCTATGTTCTGTTATGTCTCTCCAGGCCAGAAGGGAGCAGCTGCCACGCAGACAGGAGAACATTGAGCCGGATTATTATAACCTGGGTGTCCCTGCAGCTGAAGGAGGGCCGACTGAAGAGGAAGGAGCTCAGGGAGCAGAGTAGCATCTCCAGGAAGCTCATGGAGGTTAAGCATTTATACACCTTTTTACCCCCACTTGGAATAATTCCCATTTATTTAACCTTACAAAACTTAAATTCATTTTGATTGGCACATGCTAGGTACTTGTGTACAAAATCTGGAGTCTCTGGGTCCAATCTGAGAGGAAATATGAGTTTTAAAAAGTACATTTTACTGACAAGCATTAGTCTTCCCATATGTCCAGACCCTGTTTTAGGGACCCAGTAGGGGTTCTTAGGATGGACCCAGGACCACCAGAATTGGGTCACATATTCTACAGAACTCCTTGATTTGGAAAAGGTTCCAACTCATTTTTCAATTTTTTTATTTTCACTGAAACCCCCTGGTATTCCCAAAATTTTTAAAGAGCTTTGCCATTCGCAAGCACAATTAGAGGCTAACTACCATTTCAACCTATTTTCTATGTTTTTGTGTCTAAGTGACTGATGGGAACAAACATAGACATATGTTTATATATATATAGACACTTAGACATATTAACCCTCCTAACCCCAAAACAGGTTAAATAAGTGTGTTTTGTTAAAAGATTACCAAAGAAAAACCACTTATCCTAGAAAGGGGCTGAAAAAACAGTAGTTACCCTTTAAGGTACAACTGGGAAGAGTGGTCGACAACCTTAAAATAGCTTCCGCACTCGCCCATTTTCAGTATCCACCCAGGCCAAACTTTCCCATGCAGCCATCTCAATTCTTTGGGTTGTCCAGCAAGTCATAACTGGGATAAAGAAAAAAGTCTTTTGAAAGTCATGTTGAGTTTCACAGCCATTCCAGATGGTTCTCTCCTCAAGACTAAAGTTATCTGCATGTACTGTTGATGTGATCTGAGTTACCACCAGATTATGTCAAGTCTCAAACACCACTTGAGCTTTAACAACTTGAGAAAACTCCCTTTTAAAGTACATTTAGAACTGATAAATCACGGGTCAACTATAGACAATCATATGATTAATCACAATCAGATGTTTTCATATTGATATCCCTAATTAAAATAAATTCAATCAAAATTCTTTGATTACGATTTCATCGTGAAAAACCAGAAAACAAACCAGGTTGGTGAAAAACATCTGGTGTCATGTTAACGATCTGTTGGTGTTTGGGATTAAAGAAATACAATGAAGTCATGTAGCTCGCACAGACGGTACAATATTAAAAATCTGAGGATGTTTTCACACAAATTCCATCTTATTTCATAAGAATTGTTTTTGTACTTCAAGAATATACTTATTGTTTAATGATGATTTTGCTTACTTTTGTGTTTAATGCTTTTTCCTATTTCATAAAATCCAGTTCAGGCCAAAGATTTGCGACAAAATGAAATTGTTTAAGAACATTGAAGGAAATGTTGAAGCGGTCTGAACCGGCCTGTCTCAGCTCGACCCAAACCAGCTGATGGTGACTCAGCTGGTGGAGTCTCCAGAGGCTGGTTTATAACGTAAGAGACGTCTCCTGTTTCAACAGCCAATAGAGAAGTCAGCTGGGGGAGTCTCCAGAGGCTGGTTTATAACGTAAGAGACGTCTCCTGTTTCAACAGCCAATAGAGAAGTCAGCTGGTGGAGTCTCCACAGGCTGGTTTATAACGTAAGAGACATCTCCTGTTTCAACAGCCAATAGAGAAGTCAGCTGGGGGAGTCTCCAGAGGCTGGTTTATAACGTAAGAGACATCTCCTGTTTCAACAGCCAATAGAGAAGTCAGCTGGTGGAGTCTCCAGAGGCTGGTTTATAACGTAAGAGACGTCTCCTGTTTCAACAGCCAATAGAGAAGTCAGCTGTTCAAGTCAGCTACAAACTGTAGAAACAAAATCATCCAGAATTCATTTTATTTCTGTTACAAACTGTCAGCTGGTGAAATGTCAGAGTTTTAGACGGAGGCTCAACGAGCGCCGTGAGCACGGTATGTGGTGGAGCGAGCTAGAGAGAGACTGAAGAGAGAAGAGCAGCGTTAGAACAAAGCAGAGAATCAGAGAAATAAAACATAGTTTTCTCTGTTTCAGCTCTACTAGAAATGCAGCTGTAGCAAGTATCTCACTATCACTCTCCTCATTCATATTTTAAAATGCTACAAATGATATCCAGCTACAAAAGGCCTGAAAAGTCTGAAGTTAGAGCAGAAGTCCAGAGAGTGGTTTCTATGGAGATGATCCACCGTCTCGTCTGATTGGTGGAAAGTGGCAGCTTTCAGAACGCTGCAGACCGGAGACTCTCAGGGAGACTAAAGTTTACACTCATCTCATCCTCAATCTTTGGTCTGAACTGGACTTTACAATTGTTTGTTTTTGTATTTCAGGAATTTACTTATTGTGTAATGATGGATTTTACTTATTTTTTTAATAAATGATTTTCTTATTTTATAACAATTTTGCTGATATTTGTCATCAGGATTTTGATTATTTCTGTAATTAGTCATTTTGATTAATTATGTGCTTAAAGCAACATTGTGTAACATTAGCATTCTTTGTAAGTTAGTGTGAGAACAGGTGATCAGATGCAGAGGGGAAATGGCTGAGACAACTTTCTCCCTGTTGCAGTTAGATTTTTGATTTAGTAATTAATGAAAGAGATATTTTGGCATATATATATATATATATATATATATATATAATGTTATTATCGCATCTCGGCAGACCTCCGATGCTCGAAGCAACATCGACATGTAAACACACTCCTAAATTCTGCAGATTCTGTTTGGGTCTGATTATTATGATTATTATTATTAGACATGTTTAACTGGTATCTTTCAGAGCGGAGCATCGCTAGTTTCAAGTTGTCTCCTCGATGGTCAGAAATGGGATTTACAAATTGTTGCTGTTGTTTTTAACAACGGATTTTGCTTATTGTAATGAATGAATTTTCGTATTTTGTAACATTTGTGCCTTTATTAGCTATCCGGATTTTTGCTCATTTTTGTTGTTAATCATTTTGATGAATGTTGTCCAACAGCATTGCGTAACATTGGTATTTTCAGTGATATATTGCCAGAATTATAGTCATCTCTTTATTCTTTTCTTATTTTTAGGGTCTTTATTTCATTGTTTCTATTTGTAAGTTGAAACAATTGTATGTGTTAATGCATATACTTATTGTTATGTTTGTATTGATGTCTAAATGTGTAGAATTATAAGTGACACCAAAATAAATTAATAAAATCATCCTTAAATCCAAATATTATTTTTTGAATCTACGTTTTTTTCTGTTGTCAGACTCCAGCTAAGAAGAAGCCGAGTGTTTTAAGACAAAGCCTCCAATTTACTTCAGAAACGATCAATAGTAAATATGGAGGAATAAAGTTATTGTAGTAAACTGATTAAGTAGGAGGCCTGTAGTTCTGTTATTGTAGTAAACTGTTGAAGTAGGAGGCCTGTAGTTCTGTTATTGTAGTAAACTGTTGAAGTAGGAGGCCTGTAGTTCTGTTATTGTAGTAAACTGTTGAAGTAGGAGGCCATTTAGTTCTGTTATTGTAGTAAACTGTTGAAGTAGGAGGCCTGTAGTTCTGTTATTGTAGTAAACTGTTGAAGTAGGAGGCCTGTAGTTCTGTTATTGTAGTAAACTGTTGAAGTAGGAGGCCTGTAGTTCTGTTATTGTAGTAAACTGTTGAAGTAGGAGGCCTGTAGTTCTGTTATTGTAGTAAACTGTTGAAGTAGGAGGTCTGTAGTTCTGTTATTGTAGTAAACTGTTGAAGTAGGAGGTCTGTAGTTCTGTTATTGTAGTAAACTGTTGAAGTAGGAGGTCTGTAGTTCTGTTATTGTAGTAAACTGTTGAAGTAGGAGGCCTGTAGTTCTGTTATTGTAGTAAACTGTTGAAGTAGGAGGCCTGTAGTTCTGTTATTGTAGTAAACTGTTGAAGTAGGAGGCCTGTAGTTCTGTTATTGTAGTAAACTGTTGAAGTAGGAGGTCTGTAGTTCTGTTATTGTAGTAAACTGTTGAAGTAGGAGGCCTGTAGTTCTGTTATTGTAGTAAACTGTTGAAGTAGTAGGCCTGTAGTTCTGTTATTGTAGTAAACTGATGAAGTAGGAGGCCTGTAGTTCTGTTATTGTAGTAAACTGTTGAAGTAGGAGGTCTGTAGTTCTGTTATTGTAGTAAACTGTTGAAGTAGGAGGCCTGTATCTGTTGTTGTATAACCTGTTGAAGTAGGAGGCCTGTAGTTCTGTTATTGTAGTAAACTGTTGAAGTAGGAGGTCTGTAGTTCTGTTATTGTAGTAAACTGTTGAAGTAGGAGGTCTGTAGTTCTGTTATTGTAGTAAACTGTTGAAATAGGAGGCCTGTAGTTCTGTTATTGTAGTAAACTGTTGAAGTAGTAGGCCTGTAGTTCTGTTATTGTAGTAAACTGTTGAAGTAGGAGGCCTGTAGTTCTGTTATTGTAGTAAACTGTTGAAGTAGGAGGCCTTTAGTTCTGTTATTGTAGTAAACTGTTGAAGTAGGAGGCCTGTAGTTCTGTTATTGTAGTAAACTGTTGAAGTAGGAGGCCTGTAGTTCTGTTATTGTAGTAAACTGTTGAAGTAGGAGGCCTGTAGTTCTGTTATTGTAGTAAACTGTTGAAGTAGGAGGCCATTTAGTTCTGTTATTGTAGTAAACTGTTGAAGTAGGACCCCTGTAGTTATGTTATTGTAGTAAACTGTTGAAGTAGGAGGCCTGTAGTTCTGTTATTGTAGTAGACTGATGAAGTAGGAGGCCTGTAGTTCTGTTATTGTAGTAAACTGTTGAAGTAGGAGGTCTGTAGTTCTGTTATTGTAGTAAACTGTTGAAGTAGGAGGTCTGTAGTTCTGTTATTGTAGTAAACTGTTGAAGTAGGAGGTCGGTAGTTTTGTGGATATTTTGGCAGTTATAAGATAAGATAAGATATATTTTATTTATATTTACATCTTTATTGTCCCCGAAGGGAAATCTGTTTTGGACTCTGTCCGTTCCGCAGCTTTACAAAGTCAACACAAAATACAGAAAATAAGCATCACTCAACACTTGCAACACAAAACATGCTCTCATATACATACCACATAATGCACAACCTAAATGGCCTATGTTTGGTGGTTTGTAAGTTTTTTTTTATTGGGTTAGTGGTCCTTGGTCTAAAAAGGTTTTAGAAACGCTGTCTTATTCTCCGTATGTCTACGGCACACGTTCTTCTCCTCTAAATTTGTCTCTGTGCAAAGAGCCTCAAAGACAGAGACATAAAAATTTCAACAAACATCTCCATATTAATAAATGCTCATGTAGAACAGTTAGTAATGTTGATAGGCTCATTAATACTTTAGAGACTGTGTCACCTTAACCATTAGGCTCAAATACCTTCACAGGGTACTCCGAGGATTCTTCAAGTTAAATTTAAGACTTTTTAAGACCTTTATAATACCACCTAGGATGAAATTTAATGCCAACTTCACAGCCATTCAATGGAAAATCAATGTGGATTTTAGGCCTGAGAAAAGATGGATTTACCAAGTAATGTCCCCTGGATTTAATAAAACATTTTATTATAATACTCAACAATCATATTTAGTTCACAATAGCTTTGTAAGGTGTGTTTGCATTCTAATACCCTCAGACAATAAAGTAGTTGTTGCATGAAGAGCTCTTATGCTGATGAAACTAAACATACAAAATAAATAGGATAATAGAAAAATAAAACGTGCATTATGAGGTGTCCGGCCAAATATGTTCATGAGGCTCAAATATGTTTATTAATAACGAAGATACGTAAACATTGGCAATGGCAGTCATTTAAAAAGCTTGAAGCCACATGGAGACATAAAAGATAACCTCTCTGCTGTAATATAAGGTTTGGGGCATAGATATGATAATAATATTATTATTAAAGGGGTGACAGAATGATTACACAGGGTATTTCACACTGTTCCTTAAGGTCTCCTAATGGGGTATGTAACATTGATTGGGCTGAAAATTGCCTGGTTGCTATTTTATGGGCCCTGTGTTTTGGCCCTATTTGGAACAAGAGCTTTTCTTCCAAATATGGTATGCTCATGAATATTTAGATGAGCTGCACGCTGATTGGTTGAGGAACCACTTACGCATACATTGGAGACGAGCCAGCAGGTCTCATATTTCAGACACTTTCAGACACTGCAATGTTTCGTTACTAAATGCACTTCTGACACTTTTTTATGTGAGAAATCAACTATATAAAGCTCAAATATGTTTCGTTTTACAAAAATTGATGGCTAATTGCAAATTTGGTAAGACATGTCGGACTTCAGGAGCTCCACACAGTCTGAGGAGAAAGCGGCAGCCCGCTGCCCTCCATACCCAGGAGAAAGTCACCGTTTCTGGGTTACTGGACTACCGGAGCTTGGTGCGCTGCAGAGCTGGCCGGCTGCCAGCATAACTATAGTATATTTACAGTTTGAATTTCATCACGCCACTTATATTACAGGTACCCCTAAGGTCTTACAAAGCTAACGCTTGTGTTCAATTTCAATTTAATGCATTTTTGTGAATATGAGGAGTTTCGTTAGCTGCTAGTGTCCATTCAATCCTCTGGGTAGCTAGAGATCGCAGCTAGCTAGCTAGCTACACCTTCGGAATAACTGTAATATATTTACAGTTTGAATTTTGTCACGGCACTTATATAACAGCTACCTTAAGGTCTTAACAAGCTGCTAGTGTCCCTTCAATCCTGTGGGTAAAGATTGCGGCTAGCTGTAGGCCCTGGAACTCCGTCAGTCCAGTAACCCAGAAAACGGCCCATATTTGACCTCTACATAGTTGATTTCTCACATAAAAAAGTCTCAGAAGTGAATTTAGTAATTAACGCTGTTGGCTTTTTTTTCGAGTAGGCATTACTTAACTACGCTAGCATCCAGGTAACAGTTTGATTTGGTTTTATCTGTAACAACTGACTCCCATAGGCTGTATAAAACCATTACTCTTAGAAAATACACAATCGTATTTATCATGATTCTTTTCTCGCGGCTATGGCTATATTACCACTACATTACAGCCCTTACAACATT
Source organism: Perca fluviatilis (assembly GCF_010015445.1). NCBI lineage: Eukaryota > Metazoa > Chordata > Actinopteri > Perciformes > Percidae > Perca > Perca fluviatilis. The sequence continues at coordinate 43,258,786 of NC_053117.1, read as the reverse complement.
ACACATATCACTATAGATACTTTTAAACAGTGACGATATAACCCGGACAAGCTAACAGTGAACCACATGAAAAGCTAAAACAACTTGTTACCCAGTGTTTTATTTTGTCCACGAGAGTCGCACTTATTGAACCCAGAGAGAAACATATCGCCTGAGCTCAATGCTCCTTAAAGAGCTGCTGTTAACAGGTGATATATGTTTTTGCCCTTGTGAGATCGAAACCACCTCGACACAATCTTGCAATTATTATATTTTCATAAATTTCTTTTTTGTTTGTGTCTGTGATGTAGTGCTCACTTATACCATCATATTTGCCGCAGTAGATCTGGGAAGAGTTTTCAAAATCGGCAGTAATATGTTTGTGATTGTTTGACAAATAAAAAAAGTAGATTAAAAACTGCATCAACATTCACTTTTTATATCTACATGCGTGCTGGTCTTACACTGTAAAAATTATCAGGGGGGTTCTACTTAAAAATTTAAGTTCAATTGCTGCCTTAAAAATGTGAGTAAAGCCAACATTAAGAATAGTGTTGTTTCAACCCACAAAGTTAGATTATAGAATATGTTTAATTAATGATCATTTATTGTTTGAACTTGATACTGTGATTTAAAACAACTATCAATACTACATTGTCCACTCAAGGAAACTTGCTTCCTCTTGTCAAGCAAAAATACAATTGTATGCTATTTCAACTCACGAAGGTAAGTTAGAGAAGATGTTTAATTAATAATAATTTATTGTTAGAACTTGATACTGTGAGTTAAAACAACCATCTATCTTACATTGTATATTCAAGGAAACTTGCTTCCTTTTGTTAAACAAACATACAATTTTACATTTAATTTCAACTAACTGTATTCATACCAATTGTCTTTTCAAGTTAGGTGTACTCATGTTTTTAAGGCAGCAATTGAACTTATACTTTCAACTTAAGCAGACTAATGTTTTTACTAAAAGATCACACACTGTAATAAATTTCATGGTAGTTTAACTTGGAAATGAAAGTTCACCTTCAGCCTTGAAAATCGAAGTTCACTCAACTTGAAGACTGCTTTTGTTTCAACTTAGAAATTAAAGTTAATGAGGTTGATGTAACTACAGTGTTCTAGTTTTGTTAAAGTTGTTATTTTAGTTGATTTAACTTTTAATTACTTAGTTTAACTTCATACTTTAAGTTAAAACAAATAAATTACTTTCTTTAATAATGCAAGAAACCTTCCTTGCCTAGTATAACAGACATACTTTTCTGCTTTATTACAACTCACGGTTTAAAGTTACAATAACATAACCACATTTATAGTGGAGATAGTGTGGGTGCTTGGGTGCAGCCGCCCCAGGGCCCCATGCAAAATAGGGGTCCCTCTAAAGCCTCTGATCTTGTGTCACTTGGGCTAATGAAGTGACACACTGCAGATTAATAGCTGAAGGAAGCCTATTACTGCTCAAAGTCTAATGCTGCAATACTCCAGCTCTTCTTATCAAACATAACAGTCACTTAACTCATGGTTACAAATGTAAACCAGCACAACAATGACAATTACCAGGCAACAAAACACTACATTCAAGCACACGTTTAATAAACGGAATTCAAACAAACAATTCCGAACAAATTGCAAACTTTTCAGCAAATTTTAACACAACTCTATTTACCGCCTTGCATCATGGGAATTGACCAGCCAATGAACCAATTGCACCTGACTGCAGTATGTAGATTGGGGTTGGGCTAAATGTGGGCGGAGCTGTTTGACTTTTGAAAAGTACTTTTCAAGTACATTTCAATATGAGAAGAGTGAAATGCCAAATTCACAATTCACAAGCCTTTGACAGGTACTCCCTCCTCCCACTAGTGCTTTGTTGTTTGCCACAACACTTGTTATATTTTAGTAGAAATTTGCATAGGCTACATCACTTATCTGCGGTGTATAATCAATTTATTCTGTCCATGCTTTAACTATGCTGTGAAGACAGGTTATTTTAAAATCGAAAGGCAACCATTTTTTGTTGCAACACATACACTTTTTTTTTCAACTGATAACTTACATACCCAAGTTCAATCAAAACATACATATCTGATAAAAAATTTAAATAGTGGACCCAATGAATAAATGCAAGTTTAACTTTCAAAAACTCATAAAGTTGAGTTCAAAATCCAAAACTTGTATAAGCGTGTTCAGTTAAAAATAAGAAATAAGTGGACATAACTAAATGGGTCTGTACTTTTTTACAGTGTACAGGGAGGTGTGTTCAGATGCCTTCTGCTGGTCTTACAGGAAGGTGTGTTCAGGTGCATTCTGGGTATATTGGTATCTTGAGACAGTGGGAAGTGATCGCACCATTGACCAACAAAAACCTGGTCTAAAGTAGAGGTGTGAATCTGCACTGATCTCCTGATTCGATTTGGCAACGATTATCATGACAGCGATTCAATTAGATTTGATATCTCGATGCATCACGATGCGTCAAATAAATGTTTCTATTAAAGCCATGAAGGATATTTAATTCATAGCTTTTCAATCTTCAGAAACTAAACATTCTGCAGTGCTCTAATAATATGCTCTAAATGAATTGGATACATAAAACTACAGCACTGAGCACATGGCACCTCCTGAATGTGCAAAACATACCAGAATATGTAAACAGAAAGGTTGTTAGGCCTACATTGTAAACAGAAATAATCAATTATGAGCATCGTCCATGTCCACGATTCAATGCATCGATTATTTGATTAATTTCAACACCTCTAGTCAGTAACGTAGCATTTCATTGTTATTTTAACAGCGCATTAGTAAAATGCTCCTAGGCTCATGCACAGCATGTGCACACTATGCTTGTTACACACACAGGGACGCACAGCACCACATACACATGCAGAAGATTACAAATAAAAATATTACGGTGCAAATCCTCCATCATAATAGCAATGCTCCAAGGTCCAAACGCGCCTGTACCAGGAGCTTCACACCGGGCACTTAGGAATGGACCGATAAGTACGTATTCATAGTGCCTACTTTTAGAAATGCTGTACCTGTGTGCCTCATTTGCAATGAAACTGTCGCTGTCGCTAAAGTGTACAATCTGAGGCGTCAGCACAGCACAGAGCATGCAAGCTTCAAGGAGTCTTATCCTGAACAATCAGAGGCCCGTCAGAGAAAAGTTGCTGCTTTGAAATCTCAGTACTCCCATGCCCATTATTGACCGAACTTAAACTGAGCAAGAGAGGGCAACAAGTGCGTCTCTGCAGGCTGCCTGGGTACTCTCCAGGCATAACAAGCCATTTACCGATGCTGAGGTTTTTAAGGAGTGCATGGTGGCTGTTCTGGAGGAACTTGCCACTGACAAATCTACAGACAGGATAATTACGTCTGTTAAGCAGATACCTCTGTCTGCTAAAACTGCTGTTCACCATGTCCATGTTTTGGCAGAGGATGTCCATCGACTTGTAATTGATGAGATCAAAGAAGCCAGATACCTATCGCTGGCTATTGATGAGTCCACTGACAATACTGACATTTCCCAAATGTGAGTTTTCGTCAGATATTTTGATGGCAAAGATTTAAAAGAGGAGAGGGCCTGGCCACTGGTGCTATTATCTTTGGTAAGCTGGAGGAACTATTTCAAAAGCATGGACTGTCATTTGAAAAATTCAACCTGGTTGTCACAGATGGTGCTCCTGCCATGATTGGCAGAAACAGGGGACTAGTGAGCAGAATTAAGGCTGTCGCTCCCAGCATTAACGCACTTCACTGTCTCATTCACCAAAGCATGCTGTGTGCAAAATTAAGTGTCTATCTTAAAGAGGTTATGGACAAAAAAATGAAAATAGTTAACTTCATCAGGGGGAATTCAAGCACACAGAACCGTTTATTCCGAAAACTTGTGCAGGAATCTGAAGCCTCTCATGATGACCTCTTACTCCACAACGACGCGGGCTGGCTCAGTAAGGGCAAAGAACTGGAGCGTTTTGTTGAACTCAGGGATCAAGTGAAGGATTTTTTTATGCTAAGTCAATCAAAAGCGGCAGCTGACCACCTGCGCATCATTCAAGACACAGAATACATGTGCAACGTTGCATTTTTAACGGATATATTTTACCATTTGAACGCACTAAATCTACAACTGCAGGGGAAAGAAAAACCTGTGGTGAATATGGTGGAAAAACTTGATGCCTTTGGAAACAAACTTGATCTTTTCCATGAAGATTTGTTGTCGGGGAGGCTGCTAAACTTAGCTAGCACACTTAAGACCATGGGTCACAGCAAGGTCACAGAGAACATGAAGACATTTATCACACAGCTGAGGGAACATTTCTCTGCCAGATTTGATGACTTTGCCATTACCATTGGATTTGTGCGTGACCCGTTCACTATCAGCCCAGGTGGAGAATTCTCCGCTAACGTGAGGAAGGTGATGCCGTTAGACGAGGCGGCTATTCAAAGTGAACTGATTGACATCCAGGCCGCTGGTGACATGAAGGCTGCTCTCCGTGGTGCTGAAAGCTTGAGCGCTTTTTGGGTGGCTTGTCCCCAAGAGTATGACACACTGAAGACATTGGCCATGTATGTGCTCACCATGATCGGATCAACATACACCTGTGAAGCTGCGTTCTCAAAAATGAACTCTATAAAAACGCTTGACAGGAACCGACTGTCAAACCAGTCTTTGGAGGACTGCTTGCACATAAGCCTGACAGCTGTAAAGCCCGATGTCAAAAAGATAGTGTCGAAGGGGAACTGTAACTTCTCCTATTAAGCAAACGTGAGTATTTTAGTCTTGGGATTTTCTTGGTTTGACTTTATTTGTGTTTATTTGTTGGATCACAGGCTACTTTAATTTTATGTAAATAGTAACTGGGTCACACATCGCTTCTATTGGACCAGCTGATAACCCAGGCTTTAAATACATCACTTCTACTGGGCCAGCTGATAACCTGGGCTCTAAAGGGACACCCGCCAACCTGCCAAATGCGGCGAAAATGAATTTTTGTGGGTAATATTGTAAAGTTAGTCTCCAGTTTGGTGATGAAGAAGAGAAGCGTCTGTTTGGGTCGGCCAGTTGTAGAAAGGTTGCCAGATTGGTCTGTTTTCCACCAAGAAATCTGGGCGGTTTAGTGTGTGTTTGGCCTGGAAACATGATCTTTATCTGGCAACACTGCTTGTAGTTCTAGTCCTACATTTCCCATGAACACTAGAGAGAGACGAAGTTGGACCGCCATGGGACCTTAACTCTTGAAATCTTGGGAATTTGGATAAAACAGGTTTTAATTTTGAAAATAAAAAGTTAGTCAAATTACAAATTCTGAAGGTATATCATTATAGACCAAACTCTTGGCTGTTCAGCAATGTACCGGTGCAACCTCCTCATTTTGTATTTTTTCATAAAATAGACATTTTTCCAGTTACTACTTTGTTTTTGTCAACACCGTCAGACACAATAAAAAGCAAATTATTTTTTATTTATTTGGTCTAATATGTATTTAGTGATTTTAAATCATTATCTGGCATTCGTAGTACACATATGCTGTTAAATGTTGAATATTCACTTTTGTTCATTTTTTTATACTGTTTCACGTGTACTCCTTTAAAAGATCTAACATCATATAACGTTTACTTTAAGCCTTAATAGAAAAAAAGTAATGTTTTTTTATTTAACAAACATATACAGTACAGGCCAAAAGTTTGGACACACCTTCTCATTCAATGCGTTCCCTTTTTATTTTCATGACTATTTGCTTATTACACACTTTGTTGTTAAGTACATAATTCCATATGTGTTCATTCATAGTTTTGATGCCTTCAGTGAGAATATACAATGTAAATAGTCATGAAAATAAAGAGAACGCATTGAATAAGAAGGTGTGTCCAAACTTTTGGCCTGTACTGTATTTGTATTAAAAGACACTATTACTTTAATAACTCAACAGCACTGAAGAAACATATTGTAAGCATATTCATTTAAAACAAATAAAACTCCCTCTGACGGTGGTGACTTTAGAACTGAGGGTGGTGACACTAATCTGGTGACAGTGGCCTCATAACAACATACAATTCCAAAATGTATACCACACAAGATGGCTTCTTGCTTAACAAGTTCAGTTAACTCCAAAAAATAACAATCCTGAGCATGTATATCATGTGAAAGAGGTTTTTCACCACATCCCCACCGTCAGGTTTTTGTAACGTACAGTCTGACGGTGGTGACAAAAACCTCCAAACAGTCCTTAACGGAGGCTAGAATATAATTGTTGATCACAGTAAATACGGGCTCATGGCTGTGGTTCGGCCGCAGCCTCGAGGCCGAACCACAGCCAGGAGGATATCCACGAAAACCTGACGGTGGTGACGTCTGACGGTGGTGACAAAAACCGACTCTTTGACATGATATGCATGAGTTGTTCACATTAGCCATCTTGTTTCCCCTCTACTGCTAGCTACTTCAGACCTCTTCTTAAAAAGTATACATTAATGTCATAATCTAATCTAATATATTTCATACAAAAGAGACGGTGTTGACATGTTATGGTTGCAACAGTAGCAGTGTCCAAAAATATGAACAAGTTTAAGAGAAAATAGCAAACTTGAGGGAGCTTGTGTGATCTTGAAGCATGCAGTAGAGCTAAAGGTTTAAAAATGGGGTCCTCAGGAATGTAGTTGACCTTGTAGTTGCCTGATTTTATTGCTTTTTATAAATATCTGACTGTGGTGACGAATATGTGGGACACATTTTGAGCAACCACAAAATAATAGTAAATATTGTTAAAAAACTCAATGTTTGTAGTTTTTAAAACATATTACTATGCACTTTTCATGTGGTAAAGATATTATTTAATTCAATTATTGCTTTTTGTTTTTTTAATCAAGTTGAAATGATTATCTCCTATCCGAAGACAACTGCTTTTGTAGGCAATGGGCCAGCAAATAATCATTAAATTAATACAAATTAAAAATAAACCTATAAAAGAACCTTACATATGTGCAAAAAAAAACCTGATTATAACCTTGATTCTTTTTATTCATGAAAATGTTATTAATTTCCAACAGAATTGGCACTTTTCTTAGTGGGACATGGTTTTGCCAAAGTTTCAAGAATCAGTGGTTTGTCAGTTTAATTTATAAATTTATTGTTAAACTGTTGAAGTCTCAGACTGTGAAAATACGTCATTAGAAAGACAAAACTAAATATAATAATATAACTAAATAATAATATTAAAGATTGTTAATCACAAAACAAGTTGGAATATTTTTAGATTAGATAATATTTGAGATTTTCTTTCTTATTCTATACATAAATATAGACATTTTGTTATTGTGTTTATTAATGGATCTGTTTTTTAATTTAAATATCAGTAGGCTATTAGTGCTTCTATGCTTTTATTGTGAAGGTCTGTACCGGATGTGTGTGTGTGTGTGTGTGTGTGTGTGTGTGTGTGTGTGTGTGTGTGTGTGTGTGTGTGTGTGTGTGTGTGTGTGTGTGTGTGTGTGTGATGCTCCCTGCAGCGGCGGAGGAGAGGAAGAGGAGAGAAGAAGAACTGAAGGTCATTTGAGAGAATCTGAGATTTCGGATCGATGATCGACTCACTGATCGCTGCGCGTGCACAGCGTAATGACATGACACAAGAGCACGGAGCGACAGACGGATTAGCTGCTGCATCCATCCACCTGCCTGTCTCCCTGCCTGCTGCCTGTCTGTCTGACTGAATCTCCACCAGCAGCATCCAGATTCCACACCTGTCTTTCTCTCTCTCGCTCTCTCTCTCTCTCTCTGCCTGTCTCGCTGTCTCTCTATCTCTCCGTCTGTCTCTGTCTGTCTGTCCACACCTGTCTCTCTCCACACCTGTCTCCCCGCCGTGTGCCGGCCGTGTCTCCGCCATGGGGAACCGGGGGATGGAGGACCTGATCCCGCTGGTGAACCAGCTCCAGGACGCCTTCGCGTCCATCGGCCAGAACTCGAGCCTCGACCTGCCGCAGATCGCGGTGGTGGGCGGCCAGAGCGCCGGCAAGAGCTCCGTTCTGGAGAACTTCGTGGGGAAGTGAGTCCACCTGTCTGTGTGTCTGTGTCTGTCTGTCCGGGCCGAAACCGTGCCGAGCCGTGCCGTGCCGTGCCTCCTGCTCCCCGTGTGAGAGGGAGCCGCCCGGCTGCCTACAGGCCGGGCTGAGCCGCTGAATAAATCAGAATCAGATTTATTGGCCATTAGACTTCGGTAGGTGTTAAGTCTCTATACATAGACACATAGTAATATAGACACATACTGTACAGTAGAGACAACAATATACTTATAGGCACATATCAACATGATATACTAATATACAATAAGCCATAATATAAAGACAAGAAGACATGGAGTGGGATGGAGAGTATAAATCAGCAGCTGGTCCCAGTATGTTCTGCTTCATAAGAAACTAGAAAACCCTTTTCATCAGAAGATGTGTGTGTGTGTGTGTGTGTGTGTGTGTGTGTGTGTGTGTGTGTGTGTGTGTGTGTGTGTGTGTGTGTGTGTGTGTGTGTGTGTGTGTGTGTGTGAATACTGAGAAGCTGCAGTGTGTTGGTGGTTTAATATGATAATATAAATGTGTTAGAAGGAGTAAGAGGTTTTAATTAGTCTGACAGCAGCAGCATTCACACAAATATATATTACACACTTAATACGACAACAGAAACCCAGCTGCACGCGCTGATATATGATTCACGTCTTTAATATATATGGTATATTAAAAAGACATTAAATCATTAAAAGAAGACAGTAAGACGAGCCTCATCACACTGAAATGATTTAGTTTATGTCTGAAAGCGAGGCCAGTTATTCATCAACGAGTGACTCAAAGTGAGTCAAAGTGAGTGAGAGTGAAGACCCAAACCCCCCCCCCAAAGATCGGAGACATTCATCCATTCATCCTTAAAACCACGGCAGCGTTAAAATACTCAGGAGCAGTAAATGTGAGTACTCAGGTGAAGTATTTCAGAGCTGTACTTTAGTAAATGTACTCTGATATAAAGACAGAGACAACCAGTCTCCTTCTGTGTGATATTAACGGGTGGAGCGTGCTCTCTCTGTCTGACATCTGATTGGCTGAATCTTTATCTTCCTCTCACCCTGAGGAAGAAGAACAGTCTCCTCTCATTGGTCGCTGCTGGTCACATGACAGCACAACTCACTGCTGTGTGTGTGTGTGTGTGTGTGTGTGTGTGTGTGTGTGTGTGTGTGTGTGTGTGTGTGTGTGTGTGTGTGTGTGAGAGCTAACTGCAGGGGACTCAGACACTGCAGCTTTCCACCTACTCCTACACACACACACACACACACACACACACACACACACACACACACACATGCACGCACGCACACACACACACACACACACACACACACACACACACACACACACACACACACACACACACACACACCCAGGGAGGATGTCGTGACAGTGTTGGAGCTGCAGTCCTTCTGAAGGATTCACATCACAGCTCGTATTAAACATGAGATGTTCAGGAACAAACGGACTCCACACAATCAGCTGCAGATTTTAAACAAATCTATTATTAAATTAAATTATAATAAATCTCAGAGTGTTAACACATCTCCGCCTCGAGCAGCTAGATTCTGCAGATCTTCATTCTGGATCAGCGCTGAAAACTGTGAACAGACCTCCACAGACCCAGTGTGGGTCTGATGGTGTTAATGTGATAGATTATGATATGATGGCCAGGGTCTACTGGCTGTGTGGAAGACTACCGGAGAGACCCTTATGGTCTCTGGCTGATGTCTATCTTTAGAGATCAGGGTCAGCCCATGGCCCATAAATGATGCCCATTTATTTTGGCCGATATTTGGCTGATGTGTTTGTAAACCTCTATTTGAAAGATGAAATGTAACACTAATAATTACTTAAAATACACTTCACCAATCTGCACTTGTGTACTTAAAAAAAAATGTATAATGTAAAAACATATATTGTATAAATAATGCATGAAGAAAATAACCTTCGTCAACACTAGGCTGCCCACAGATGTGCCTGCCTATTAAT
>NC_053117.1:43201263-43243763 GCF_010015445.1 Perca fluviatilis | reverse complement strand
GCTGTAAGAAGGCCCTAAGAAAGGTCATCTAAAGGCTTTAAGAAGGTCATAAGAAAGGCCCTAAGAAAGGTCATCTAAAGCTTTTAAGAAGGCCCTAAGAAAGGCCCTGAGAAAGGTCCTCTAAAGGCTTTAAGAAGGCCATAAGAAAGGCCCTAAGAAGGTCTGCTAAAGGCGTCTTTATGACCTCTGAAGGGAGAAGGATCTAGCTGCAGAGCTCCAGGATCGGGCCCACCTCTTTATGGGACCCTTGGGTCCCTGAGAGGACAAGGCAGTGTCATAGGAAATTGTGAACACCAGAGACAATACGATCAGTAGTTTAGAGACGCCACACAACATCCACCTTGAAAACTTATAAAGTTAACTGTAACTTATAAACTTATAAAGTTAACTGTAACTTATAAACTTATAAAGTTAACTGTAACTTATAAACTTATAAAGTTAACTGTAACTTATAAACTTATAAAGTTAGGTAACCTAGCAGCAGGCCGAGTGTTGATGCAACCAGCTGGTTTCCCAGATGTGTCCAGCCGAGACCGAACTACACACTCAGACTTCAGACAGTGAAATCAAATGGTTGGTGTAACACTGAGTGACGGTAGTAACAGTGCATTTTTCCGTTACCCGCAGCAACTGACCAACCACATCCGGGACACGTTGCCGGGGTTACGCAGCAAACTGCAGAGCCAGCTGCTGTCCATCGAGAAGGAGGTGGAGGAATACAAGAACTTCAGACCGGATGACCCGAGCCGAAAGACCAAGGCCCTGCTGCAGTCAGTACTTCCATCAACCAATCAGTCAATGAAAGGGCTGGATTTCAAAAATCCTTTTCCCAATTCAAATAGATCATCATTTGAATGATCCGAATTTCAGGTTTTTGGAGCGTTTTTTTGATGTTTTTGTGATGTGTGTGTGTGTGTGTGTGTGTGTGTGTGTGTGTGTCAGGATGGTGCAGCAGTTTGCGGTGGACTTTGAGAAGCGGATTGAAGGATCCGGAGATCAGGTGGACACCTATGAGCTGTCAGGAGGAGCCAAGATCAACCGAATTTTCCACGAACGCTTCCCCTTCGACCTGGTCAAGGTAACACACACACACATACACACACACACACACACACACAGCAGACATGTTTACATCACAGAGGACAGTGTTGTGCATGTGCTCATGTTTTTGGTGAACGGTAAACTGAACATAAAGTCATGGTAGTTTAATCCCTTGTTCAATTTATGACAAGCAAGCCAAACGGAGATCGTGGCCTGTGAAACTATTATACAGATAAATAATTTCTGTGTGTGTGTGTGTGTGTGTGTGTGTGTGTGTGTGTGTGTGTGTGTGTGTGTGTGTGTGTGTGTGTGTGTGTGTGTGTGTGTGTGTGTGTGTGTGTGCAGCTGGAGAGTGATGAGAAGACTCTCCGTAAAGAGATCAGCTACGCCATCAAGAACATCCACGGAATCAGGTAAACACATTCTCATGAACGGTCACATGATAGTTAAGTTTAGACACCAAAAAGACTAGTTAAAGGTAAAGGTGCTAATCATAGCTTACATCAACTTTTACTAGCAGTGATTTTAAATGGATTTCTCCAAATAGCATGCCAAACTTTACCTGTCGAGTAGAAACTTCACGACTGAGGCATCAGTGGGAAGCCCAACCTGTGCTTTTAGCGCACGCCAGCGTGTGAAATATTCTCCCAAAAGCTTCAATGCTTCAATGAATGGCTGAAACCGTAGCTCAAGCTCACCACACACATACACCTGAAAGCTAGGGACGAGCACGTACCACGGCCTTACTAAACATATCACCAGAATGATTGACAACTAGTAGGACCAATAGTCTTGATGATCCACCCGGAAAAAGAAAATCCTCCACAATACCTTTAAGATTAGGAAAAAGATTGTGGTTTAGGTTGGAACACTCCCGGGACATGAACACCTGTTTCCTGGGTGAAAGTCTTGTAGTAATAAATACATGGAATACATATGGATTTACAGTGCTTTACTTTTCACAGCTGTATGTAGGACTGCTTGATGAGAACAGGCTGTAACCTCACCTGTGCTCTGTGTTCAGGACGGGTCTGTTCACACCTGACATGGCGTTTGAGACGATCGTGAAGCGTCTGATCGCTCAGATCAAAGAGCCGTGTCAAAAATGTGTCGACATGGTGATCAACGAGCTGGTCAACACCGTGAGGCAGTGCACACAGAAGGTACCCTTCACGTTTATTCTCAATTATTAATATTACATGAGTCAGATATTACCTGTGTGGACCCTGGGCTTCCTGACCTTTGACCTCTGACCCCTGGGCTTCCTGACCTTTGACCTCTGACCCCTGGCTTCCTGACCTTTGACCTCTGCTTCCTGCAGCTGGCTCAGTATCCGATGCTCCGAGAGGAGATGGAGAGAATCGTCACCCAGCACATAAGAGACAGAGAGAGTCGCACCAAAGAACAGGTCTGTCTGTCTGTCTGTCTCAATGTCTGTCTGTCTCTTTGTCTGCCTGCCTGCCTGCCTGTCTGTCTGTCTGTCTGTCTGTCTGTCTGTCTGTCTGTCTCTCAAACTGTCTCTCTGTCTGTCTGTCTAACTGTCTCTCTAACGTCTCTCTAACAGACTGTCTGTCTGCCTGTCTGGCTCTCTAACTGTCTGTAAGGCCGGTTACACACTGCCGGCGTGGCGTGAGCGTGGCGTGAGCGTGGCGTTTCTGTTGCGTGGTGTTTTCTGTCTTTCCCACCAGAAAGGTGTCTGACTGCTGCTGCTGCTAGCCTTGTCTGACACATGGATGTTTCCAATAAACATAAATATATTCTGATCTGATTACAGCAAAGACAACGTCGGCAGGATTGACGGCAGAATAGGCTCCAGAATATTTCCTTCTGTGTATTGACATATTAGAAAATCTATTTTTTTTTAAAATTACATTCATATATCTGCATTTATATCAAAACCTAGAGGCTTTCAAACATCAACATGTCATGACATATAAACATATTTTCCTATTCTATTTTGCCTGGAACGTTTCCAACACGCTCGCGTTGATTCTATTTCTAGCTGCACGCGCCGCGCCTGAGACGCGCGTCTCACGCCGGCAGTGTGTCAGCTCTGACCTGTTACCATGGGAGCCGAAATATAAACGGACACGCCACGCAGCTGACACGCTCACGCCACGCTTCCAGTGTGTAACCGGTCTAACTGTCTATTTGTCTCTCTAACGGTCTGTCTGTCTGTCTGTCTGTCTGTCTCTCTAATTGCCTGTCTGTCTCTCTCTAACTGTCTGTCTGTCTCTCTAACTGTCTGTCTGCCTGCCTTTCTGCCTGTCTCTCTCTAACTGTCTCTCTGTCTGCCTGTCTGCCTATCTCTCTCTAACTGTCTCTCTGTCTGCCTGTCTGCCTATCTCTCTCTAACTGTCTGTCTGTCTCCTCAGGTGTTTTTGCTGATTGACATTGAGTTGGCCTACATGAACACAAACCATGAAGACTTCATCGGCTTTGCAAAGTAAGAAAGTCTGAACATCCTTTGCATGATGGACAATGGAATATACCGTAGATACTAATCTACTGGTCTGTCTGTCTGTCTGTCTGTCTGTCTGTCTGTCTGTCTGTCAGTGCTCAGCAGAAGAGCTCTCAGATGAACAAGAAGAAAGCAGCAGGAAACCAGGTGAGTTGCTGCAGGTAACTCTGTCTCTGGTGGACAGTTATCCTCTGGGGGAAATGGACAACATTTCAGAGCTTCCTGCCGAGACTAGTGTGAGATAGCAAGCTGCACACTGAAAATCTCAAGTTTTAAAGAACATTTGGATGTTTCAACAAGGCAGGTCTGCTTGGTTCTTTCAGGGAATGATTGTAAAGATTTATAAAGAATATGTTAGATCATTTCCTCTCTAACTGGGAGGTTTTATAAAGAATATGTTAGATCATTTCCTCTCTAACTGGGAGGTTTTATAAAGAATATGTTAGATCATCTCCTCTCTAACTGGGAGGTTTTATAAAGAATATGTTAGATCATCTCCTCTCTAACTGGGAGGTTTTATAAAGAATATGTTAGATCATCTCCTCTCTAACTGGGAGGTTTTATAAAGAATATGTTTAGATCATCTCCTCTCTAACTGGGAGGTTTTATAAAGAATATGTTTAGATCATCTCCTCTCTAACTGGGAGGTTTTATAAAGAATATGTTAGATCATCTCCTCTCTAACTGGGAGGTTTTATAAAGAATATGTTAGATCATTTCCTCTCTAACTGGGAGGTTTTATAAAGAATATGTTAGATCATTTCCTCTCTAACTGGGAGGTTTTATAAAGAATATGTTAGATCATCTCCTCTCTAACTGGGAGGTTTTATAAAGAATATGTTTAGATCATTTCCTCTCTAACTGGGAGGTTTTATAAAGAATATGTTAGATCATTTCCTCTCTAACTGGGAGGTTTTATAAAGAATATGTTAGATCATCTCCTCTCTAACTGGGAGGTTTTATAAAGAATATGTTAGATCATTTCCTCTCTAACTGGGAGGTTTTATAAAGAATATGTTTAGATCATTTCCTCTCTAACTGGGAGGTTTTATAAAGAATATGTTTAGATCATCTCCTCTCTAACTGGGAGGTTTTATAAAGAATATGTTTAGATCATCTCCTCTCTAACTGGGAGGTTTTGGGACTGATTGGTGGGGTTGCTGTGGATGAAGTACACATGGAGATACACTAGTAAGAGCTAATGAGGTGGAACCATTTATCAGCTGATTTAAATACGTCACGTTACTGTATTGTGTCAACAGTTAACTTCATTTAATATTGGATGAGGAGTTTTCTTTATTGGGGTGCAAATGTTCCACCAAAACCAGTTCCTTCCTGAGACTATTTAGCAGAGCCACCGTCGCTGCGTCCAGAGCTTAGTGCCGCCCAAGACAGTTGGGATTGGTTTAGAGAAATGTGCCACCAATGAGGTGATTGGTCCGTACTACTGGGACTACACACGGAAACCAGAACGCTTCGACAACTAAATGTGTTCCCGTTATCTCTACAGGTTTATAGAGATTACAGCTGAAAGATGGACTCTTTGTTCATATATTCCTCTCTCATTCTCACTCTCTCTGTCTCTCTATCTCTCTCCTTCTGCCGCCGTTGCCGCGGCAACCAGGACGAGATCATGGTGAGTGTGAGTGGGTTAGTAATGTCATTGATATATGAAGAGCAACCAATCACAGCACAGCAACTTGAACTTCAAAGTGAAGAGTTCTGAATGAGTGTGTGTGTGTGTGTGTGTGTGTGTGTGTGTGTGTGTGTGTGTGTGTGTGTGTGTGTGTGTGTGTGTGTGTGTGTGTGTGTGTGTGTGTGTGTGTGTGTGTGTGCAGGTGATCCGTAAAGGTTGGCTGACCATCAACAACATCAGCATCATGAAGGGCGGAGCTAAAGAGTACTGGTTCGTCCTGACGGCAGAGACACTGTCTTGGTACAAAGATGACGAGGTAACACACACACACACACACACAGACACACACACACACAGACACACACAGACACACATACACACACACAGACACACACACAGACGCACACACACACACACACGCATGCACGCACACAGAGACACACACACACACACACACCATTAAACCATTTGCAACCCATTTTGCTGGCGAATTTTGTTTGGGGCGAATGATCAGGATGGACATTTAATACCTTTGTAAACACCGTCAGCGTTATGAACATTGTTGTTGTTATTGTTGTTGTTGTTGATATTGTTGTTGTTGTCCTGCAGGAGAAGGACAAGAAGTACATGCTGCCTGTAGACAACCTGAAACTCAAAGACATCGAGAAGAGCTTCATGTCCAGCAAACACATCTTCGCCCTGTTCCACAATGAACACAGGTTTGTGTGTGTGTGTGTACGTGTTTCTGTGTGTGCGTGCATGCATGTGTGCATGTGTGCTGTGTGTGTTTTCTATTCTATAAGAAAACTGTCGCTGCGTCCAGGGCTTAGCATCGCCCAGGACGGCTGTGATTGGTTTAAATATCTTTGTTCCCCTCTAGCAGAGTAGATCAGCGCTGTAGTATATTCTACATGTTCCAGCTGTGGCTGCGTGTTATTCTCAGTCTTACTTTCAGTTTGTAGCAGAAACACACATCATATCGCTTCAGTTCAGTTTCTTTAACAAGGGGACAGTGCAAATTAATGAAACGCATGATTATACACGGGTTGGTAGATGATGAGGATGTGGTCGTCTTGTTTGGATTAGGGATGCACCGAATCCAGGATTCAGCTTCTTATTCGGCTAAATATTGGGCTTTTTGACAGAGTTTGGTCTCTGCTGAACCTTAGACTTTTTTCCCAGAAAACCGAACCCTACGCTTGCACTTGGCACGCTACGCTGGTCGCCGTAGTGACGGCGCCATTGATTACGGGACGGTGTTTACGTAGGTGGAGCGTTCAATGCAGTAGGCTGTGAGAAAGTGGACATGGATCTGGTGAGCAGAAAAAGTTGTTGTTTGGCAGTACTTTCAGTCAAAAGAAGGCCATTCAAGTCCAGCTACATGTTCAATCTGTTCAATGCTGATTGGTCTGGTGGTGGCGAGGACCCTAAACTATACACAACATGGCTGCTGTTACAACATTTGGTCTGAAACATCAGAAAGAATACCAGTTGTGCACGAAGGAATCTACAGGCAGCAGCCAAAATGCAGCAACTTAAGGTACGGCAAAGGAAGGACAGTCACAGCTAAAAACTGGGAGTATGATTCGGTATTCTGTTTCAGATTCATCAGAATCTTAACCAGTGGATTCGGTATTCGGCCAAACTCCAAAAATCTGGATTCAGTGCATCCCTAGTTTGGACAAACCAGAGCAGGCTTCAGTGTTTACATCGTTATATAAAGATAATGTAGAGTGAGCCGGTCATTATGGTCAAGTTAGTGTTTTAAATGCCATTATTATTGTTATTAACAAGTCCGTGTGATAATATAAAGTCCTTTTAAACGTGTCGTGAGAGTGATCGTACTGA
This sequence comes from Perca fluviatilis, assembly GCF_010015445.1. Classification (NCBI taxonomy): domain Eukaryota; kingdom Metazoa; phylum Chordata; class Actinopteri; order Perciformes; family Percidae; genus Perca; species Perca fluviatilis. The sequence continues at coordinate 43,236,777 of NC_053117.1, read as the reverse complement.
GATGGAGGAAACGCTGTACGCAGACGACACTGCCGTATGTTTCAACATTTAATCCATTAAAAACGTTTCAGGAACGTGTACAAAGACTCCCGTCAGCTGGAGCTGGCCAGTGAGTCTCAGGAGGAGGTGGACAGCTGGAAGGCTTCTTTCCTACGCGCCGGAGTGTACCCTGAACGCACCGTGGTACGACACATCGTAACTATAGTATTGTGTTACATCATTAGTACTTATACCCTACTATAAGATATTTATAAGATATAACAATGAAAGTATTGAACTCCATTATGTCTTTTTCCTCCTGCAGGATAAAGAGAAGGTGAGTTCCTGTCTTCTTTTATACTGACAGTGGTTCCTATTATTCTGTCCACCCCATTTAAAACCAAAGAGGGGAGATTAAACCCGTTGACCATGCAACTTTTTGTATTTCTGGGTCAAAATTTATTGTTTTGGTCCCGATAGTTTTGTCCCTTTTTTCAACATTATTTAGTCAAATTTTCCCGACGTTTTTGAAGATTTTTTCAAATATTTTCACTTTATCCGATGTTTTTGTCTGTACTTTTCAGCACTTTTTTATGGGACATATTTGTTGTTTCCTGACGTTTTTGAAGCTTTTTATGGCATTTTTAAAATCATTTTTTTCTGTGTTTTTGTCGATGCGCTTTGCACTTTATTTGACATTTTTGTCACTTTTTTCAAGATTTTTTTATTTGTTTTTCTTTAAATGCTATAAAATTTGATGAAACACCCAAATTCAATGAAAGTAGTGACCTGATTATTTTAATTTACTTGTGAAGACAACTATCCACGTTCTTTTTTTGGACACTTTGTTTGAAAGAAACCCAAATTTCTGATGTGGAAACTTTTTTAAATTGGGTCAAATTTGACCCGAGAACAATGATGAATGTTTGGTTAACTAGCGGCCATGTTGGTGCAGGTAGATGTTGTGTGTGGTTAACTAGCGGCCATGTTGGTGCAGGTAGAGGTTGTGTGTGGTTAACTAGCGGCCATGTTGGTGCAGGTAGAGGTTGTGTGTGGTTAACTAACGGCCATGTTGGTGCAGGTGGAGGCGGAGGAAGCGAGCGGCGACGGGCAGATCCACAGTCTGGACCCTCAGCTGGAGAGACAGGTGGAGATCGTTAGGAACCTGGTGGACTCGTACCTGTCCATCATCCACCGCACGGTCCGGGACCTGATCCCCAAGACCATCATGCACCTGATGGTCAACAACGTGAGAGAGACACACAGAGACACACACACACAGAAACACACAGACACACACACAGAGACACACAGACACACACAGACACACACACAGACACATACACACACACATAGACACACACACAGACAAACACACACACAGAGACACAGACACACACACACATACAGACACACACACACACAAACACACAGAGAAACACAAACACACACACACACACACACACACACAGAGACACACACAGACACACACACACACACACACACACACAGACACACACACACACACAGACACACACACACACACACAGGAAGTGATGTAACTTCCTCTCTGCTCCCCAGACGAAGGAGTTCATCCACTCTGACCTGCTGGCTAATCTTTACTCCTGCGGAGACCAGAACAGCCTGATGGAGGAGTCCCAGGAACAGGTGAGACTGGCAGACAGACAGGAAGACAGACTGACAGACAGATAGGACAGACAGACACAGACAGATACGGACAGACAGACAGACACAGTCAGACAGGCAGACAGACTGACAGACAGATATGCACAGACAGACACAGACAGATAAGGACAAACAGACAGACAGACAGAGAGACAGACATACAGACAGACAAACAGATACAGACAGACAGACAGACAGACAGACTACTGTTGTGATAAATGCATTTAGAGTTTGGTGTCAGTTCTGTTGAAGTTAATGAGCCGTCATATCTGTGTTGTTAATGCTTCCACGAACACACATGATGCTCACCATACATGCCTCAAACAGACCCTGGCTCTGTCCACCAAAGGCTGTGTCTCAAACCGCACACTTCTGTCAGTACACTGCTAATGTGCACTGACCACTTCCTGCCGTAGTGCCCACTTTGGATGGTGTTAGGTTGTAAAAAGTTAAAACCATGCTTATGTTTTATGTTTTAAATAATAAATTGTATGCTGCAGTCAGGTTATGAAAATAGGAATGAAATCTAGAATGACTACTAAGGTAAAAACAGCTGGTTATTTCTCTCCCCCTCTCTTCCTGTTTCTTGCAGATAGATTAGGTTAAAACCAACTATTAACATATGAAGAGAAACGTCTCTTTGAGTCTCCAACCTCCTGGTGCCAAGTCTGGGTTAGAACAAACGAAATGCAAACTCTGTAAACTTGAATAGAATTGGCACTACCAAGATAAACGACCTTTGTCTGTGACCTAGAGTTAATCTAATCAGAGGTGTGTCCTTAACCTGAGAGACTTATCATTCAAAGGAAACACCCAGGTGTAGGGAATATAATTCGGATCCTGAGAAAGATTCGGGACTGCAAGCCTGGGACCCGACAAGGGAACAAGGTTCTGCAGTCCGCTGTCTACAGTGTATTGTTTTGTCATGTAGCATGACTGATTGATGTAATTCCTGAAGAGGAGGCATGTCATTTCAGTCCGCTGCTGGCAGTGTTTCATGTTTTATGTTTGATTGTGTTTTGACTGTCGTTTTCATCGTGTTGTTTTATTAAACCTTTTGCTTAACTTTCAATTCGACCCCAGCCTCTCCTTCCTCCTCAGAAATCAAACGAACACGTCTTTTAGAATTCTTAACAATGGTTAGTGTCGTACCAAACGGAGCACTTATGTTAAAACACTTACCGGAAATGACGAGCGGTCAGCTCGCCTCGCGGTCTCTCAAAATCTGACAAAAATCTTTTAAACTGACCTTTGTTGATCTGAAATGAAGACAGATTCAGACACTACACGGCCTATTTCTCGCTTAAAATGTTTTCAGAAACACGTTTCAGTGAACTATTTTAGTAAAATACGCGATCGGATTCTGAACGAGCCGCGATTATGGTCTGTTGTGAAATCCGGGAGCAGCCAGACCCACGTGACGCGTTCGTCCAATCAGCTGCCGGTCGACGTCCCTGGTCCCGCCCCTTTCCGCTGCGTAGTCAAGATGGCGCCCGTTTAGTGCGCGTTGTGTCCATCGTTCCACACTGAACTTTTGGACCGTTTTTAGGGGGTCATCCTGGTACTTTCAGTGCTCTGACTTTTTGCATTATCTACACTATGTACTTAAAACTAAGTGTTTGAAGTGTGCAAGTAGGCGGTTTGAGACACAGCCATAATGTTATAACTCTGCTACATCACCATACATGCCCCAAACAGACCCTGGCTCTTTCTCTGCTACATCACCATACACGCCCCAGACAGACCCTGGCTCTTTCTCTGCTACATCACCATACATGCCCCAGACAGACCCTGTCTCTTTCTCTGCTACTTCACCATACACGCTCCAGACAGACCCTGGCTCTTTCTCTGCTACATCACCATACACCGCCCCCAAACAGACCCTGGCTCTTTCTCTGCTACATCACCATACATGCCCCAAACAGACCCTGGCTCTTTCTCTGCTACTTCACCATACACGCTCCAGACAGACCCTGGCTCTTTCTCTGCTACATCACCATACACGCCCCAAACAGACCCTGGCTCTTTCTCTGCTACATCACCATACATGCTCCAGACAGACCCTGTCTCTTTCTCTGCTACATCACCATACACGCCCCAAACAGACCCTGGCTCTTTCTCTGCTACATCACCATACATGCTCCAGACAGACCCTGTCTCTTTCTCTGCTACATCACCATACACGCCCAGACAGACCCTGGCTCTTTCTCTGCTACATCACCATACACGCCCCAAACAGACCCTGGCTCTTTCTCTGCTACATCACCATACATGCCCCAAACAGACCCTGGCTCTTTCTCTGCTACTTCACCATACACGCTCCAGACAGACCCTGGCTCTTTCTCTGCTACATCACCATACACGCCCCAAACAGACCCTGGCTCTTTCTCTGCTACATCAAACCAATCCTGTTCTCTCTACACCCCAAACAGACCCTGGGCCTTTCTCTGCTACATCACCATACATGCCCCAAACAGACCCTGGCTCTTTCTCTGCTTCACCATACACACGCCAAACAGCAGCCCCTGGCTCTTTCTCTGCTACATCACCATACAGCCCCAAACAGACCCTGGCTCTTTCTCTGCTACATCACCATAACACGCTCCAGACAGACCCTGTCTCTTTCTCTGCTACATCACCATACCCCGCCCCAAACAGACCCTGGCTCTTTCTCTGCTAACAACCACTACACACACTCCAGACAGACCCTGTCTCTTTCTCTGCTACATCACCATACACGCTCCAGACAGACCCTGGCTCTTTCTCTGCTACATCACCATACATGCTCCAGACAGACCCTGTCTCTTTCTCTGCTACATCACCATACACGCCCCAAACAGACCCTGGCTCTTTCTCTGCTACATCACCATACATGCTCCAGACAGACCCTGTCTCTTTCTCTGCTACATCACCATACACGCCCCAGACAGACCCTGGCTCTTTCTCTGCTACCATCACCATGCACAGACAGACCCTGGCTCTTTCTCTGCTACATCACATACCGCCCGCCCAGACAGACCCTGGCTCTTCATCCACACATACACACGCTCCACAGACCTGGACCTCTTTCTCTGCTACATCACCATACACGCCCCAGACAGACCCTGGCTCTTTCTCTGCTACATCACCATACATGCTCCAGACAGACCCTGTCTCTTTCTCTGCTACATCACCATACACGCCCCAAACAGACCCTGGCTCTTTCTCTGCTACATCACCATACACGCCCCAGACAGACCCTGGCTCTTTCTCTGCTACATCACCATACACGCCCCAGACAGACCCTGGCTCTTTCTCTGCTACATCACCATACACGCCCCAGACAGAAAGATCTGACACATACGTCATGAGAAAGATGAAGCTAGAAGATGCTGTGTAACCTAACATTTGCTATCACTTAGCAATAGCACAGCATCCTGTCTGTGTCCTTCACACCTTCGCCAGGATTAATATTGTTATTATTTCTTACAAACGTTAGCTCAAATATGGCTGGCTAACGTTAGCTCAAACATGGCTGGCTAACGTTAACTCAAATATGGCTGGCTAACGTTAGCTCAAACATGGCTGGCTAACGTTAGCTCAAATATGGCTGGCTAACGTGGCTAACTAAGTGCAAATGCTAACTTAGATCATTAAGTGATAGAAGTCCAGATTTATATAGACATGTCTCTCTCTCTATCTCTCCCTCCCTGTCTCTCTCTCCTTGTCTCTCCCTCATTGTCTCTCTCCATATCTCTCCCTCCCTGTCTCTCTCCCTGTCTCTCCCTCCCTGTCTCTCTCCTTGTCTCTCCCTCCCTGTCTCTCCCTCTCTCTCTCTCCCTGTCTCCCACCCGGTCTCTCCCTCCCTGTCTCTCTCTCCCTGTCTCTCCCTCCCTGTCTGTCTCTCTGCCCCCCCAGGCCCAGCACCGTGATGAGATGTTGAGGATGTACCACGCCCTGCGTGAGGGTCTGAGCCTCATTGGTGACATCAGCACCTCCACCATCAGCACGCCCATGCCCCCCCCCGTCGACGACTCCTGGCTGCAGGTCACAGGGATGCCATCGGGACGCAGGTAACCTATAGCAACCAACGGCTCAGCTGCCACACACACCCCTGAGTGTGTGTGTATGTGTGTGTGTCTGTGTTTGTGTGTGTGTGCATGTATGTGTGTGTGTTTGTGTCTGTGTATGTGTGTGTCTGTGTGTGTGTGTGTGTTTGTGTGTGTGTGTGTGTGTGTGTGTGTGTGTGTGTGTGTGTGTGTGTGTGTGTGTGTGTGTGTGTGTGTGTGCATGTACGTGTGTGTTTGTGTCTCTGTGTGTGTGTGTGTGTCTGTGTGTGTGTGTGTGTTTGTGTGTGTCTGTGTATGTGTGTGTGTGTGTCTCTGCTGGTCTCTGAGTGTCTCTGCTGGTCTCTGCAGGTCTCCCATGTCCAGTCCGACCCCCCAGCGTCGGGCCCCTCCTGGACCTCCCCGTCCCGGTGGACGAGCAGCCCCCGGACCTCCATCTCGTCCCGCGGTGTCACCAGATCCTGGAGCACCCAACGTGCCCTCCAGACCCAACAGAGCCCCCCCACCGGGAGTCCCCAGGTACACACACACACACACACACACACACACACACACACACACACACACACACACACACACACACACCATCATCATCTTAGCTGTCCATCGTGTTCGATGATGACGCTTGTTCCAGGGATGGGGGTGGGAGGGGAGGTGGGTTCAGTGACCTTGCCGCTGGTGCCACTTCTAGTGGGCTTAGAGTCCGATCCTTGAGCCGCACACTCGTCCACACATGGAGCAGGGGGTACCAGATGTAGCAGGGGAAACCAGATGGAGCAGGGGAAACCAGATGGAGCAGGGGAAACCAGATGGAGCATGGGAAACCAGATGGAGCATGGGAAACCAGATGGAGCAGGGGAAACCAGATGGAGCAGGGGAAACCAGATGCCAGGGGGGTACCAGCTGCCCGCTGGTGTCTCTTGATGCGCCTCTCGGATTGGCGGTCTTGGCTGGTTTGGTGTATCTGAGAGACTACTTTAGCACAGGTGACCTGCCAGGCTGATCTGTCGAGTGCCAGAGATTCAAGCTGCGTGAGAGGGATGTTCGCTCGCTTTAGGAGGTCCCTGTAGTCCTTAACGCGCCGCTTTTGCCCTCCGGCGGAGCGTTTAGCGCCCATTAGTTGACTGTAGAGGACTTGACGAGGCAGGCGGTGTTCAGGCATGCGTATGGTGTGCCCTATCCAGCGCAGGTGTTTTTTGGCCACAGCTGCTTCCCTACAGACTGAGTCAGTGTTGCTGAGAATGTCTATTTGGGGGATTTGATCGTCCCAGGACAAGCTGAGGATCTTCTGTAGGCAGCGGATATGGAAGGCCTCTAGGTTGGTAATGTGCTGGAGGTATGGGGTCCAAGACTCTGCCCCATAAAGCAGAGTGGAGAGACATACCGCGCTGTAAACAGCCACCTTGGTGCTGATCTTCAGGTTACGGTTTTCAAAAAACCTGCTGCGTAGGCGACCGAAAGATGATGAGGCTTTATTTATCCGGGTGTGTATTTCTGTGTCAAGGGAGCAGCATGAGGACAAAGTGGAGCCGAGGTAAGTGAAGTGGTCCACTGTTTTAAGTGGAACACCATTTATGTGAAAACTGGGCGGTGTGGGGACGGGGGTAGTGAGATGGGACATGACCTCGGTTTTTTGAGTGTTTACCTGTAGGCCAAAGGATTGGTACAGACTGGATATTGTGTTAAGAGCGTGCTGTATAGAGTCCGGGCTGTGAGCTAAGACGGCACAGTCATCAGCATACTGAAGCTCACAGATTTGGCGGGTCTTTGTCTTTGTGTGGGCCTGGAGCCGACGGATGTTGAAAAGACTTCCGTCAAGTCGGTATTCCACGTGGACGCCGTCGTCATGTCCCATGACACGGTGGAAGAGGCAGGTGATGGCAGAGAGGAGGATGTTAAAGAGCACCGGAGCCAAGACACAGCCTTGCTTCACCCCAACGTTTACTTCAAAAAACTCTGACTGGAGTTCTCCCGTGAGCACTCTGGCTTGCATCCCGTCATGGAACTGCTGTAGGATGTGGAGAAACTTAAGTGGTACCCCAAGTTTGGAGAGGTGTTTCCAGAGTAGCTCACGGTTGATGGTGTCAAAAGCTTTACTGAGGTCGATGAAGGCTACGTAAACGTCTTTGTGATGTTCTCGGATCTTCTCCTGCAGCTGTTTCAAGACAAAAACCATGTCTTTCATGGATCTGGTCTTCCGGAAGCCACACTGTGTTTCTGGAAGCACAGCTCAACCAGTCTGCTAAGCATGATCTTGGCCAGGACTTTCCCTGCGACGGAGAGGAGAGATATCCTACGGCTGTTGCCACAGACTGCTCTGTCTCCTTTCTGTTTGTAAATGACCACGATGTTTGCATCCTTCCAGTCCTGTGGGAGGGTCCCAACTTCCCAGAAGTTTTGGATCAGGAGGTGCAGGCGACGCGTGAGGGTGTATCCTCCATGTTTGAAAACCTCTGCAGGGTTTCCATCGGGTCCAGCGCTTTTGTTGTTCTTCATCCCGGCAATAGCTTGCCGGATGTCTGAGTAAAGTGGTGGGGTGTCCAAGTGCACGGTTGGTGGCAGGTCTGGGAGATTATCCAGAATGTGTGGGTCGACAGGGTTGGTGTGGTCAGTCCAGCACTCAGCTCCGCGCATAACACGGGTGGTGAGGACATCTTGTCCGTCCTTTTGACGGACAATCACATAGTCAAGGAGGTGCCAATGTTTTGAGCGGGGGTGCTGCCAGGTGGTCTTAAACCTGTTCTTCATCTGGAATATGGTGTTAGTGATGACCAGCTGGTGCTCTGCACAGAGGGAGAGGAGTCTGAGCCCGTTGTGGTTCATATTCCCCACACCATGCTGGCCAGTGACTTTACTCCACACCAGGTGCTCCGTGCCCACTCTAGCGTTGAAGTCTCCCATGAGTATGAGCCTGTCCGGAACCGGGGTTTTCTCTTTGATGTTGAGCTCAGCATCAAGAGTCGGGGCGTATGCACTGATGAGAGTGGCGAAGCGTTCCTTTGCCAGGGGATGCGCCATGTCATCAGTCTCTCATTGATGCCGATGGGGGATTCCTGAATGCGCTGCAACAGTTTACACTTCACAGCAAAGCCAACTCCATGGTTACGGCGAGTGCCTTCGGGGACCCCCTTCCAGAAGAAGTTGTACCCAGCACCAAACTCTGTCAGGGAGTCCTCCCCATGCAGTCTGGTCTCGCGGAGAGCTGCTATGTCGATGTTGTACCTTGCGAGCTCCAGGGCCACCAGTGCTGTCCTACAGTGGGGCCTGTCAGGAGTTACGGCCAAGTCCAGCAGTGTGGAAACATTCCACGAAGCAATGCTTAGCTTATTTTTCACTTTGATTTTTCGGAGCAAGGAGTTTGCGCATGGATAAGGATTAAGGTGAGGGTGTGGGTTCACAGACCACACTCCCACCATGTCCTTGGCAGGTCTGGGTCAGGATCCAGTGTCATGGAGACCACAACGACTGGGGACCCAGCACTGCTGCAGCCTTCATCTGTCTTCACAGCCGTTGTGATGCTCCATTTAAGTCAGCCATCATCCTCCGCCTATTCCGCCGTTGAGGTCTTGTGTCTTTTTTTCAGGGTGTGCTGCCTTACCCCACAGTCACATTAGCTACAAAAGAGAGCGACATGCACTCGCTTGTGGGCGCTCCTGGGCGTGCCTAGCCTACTCCTGGTTGCTTGGCAACAGTAAACAGAAATTCTCCGGTGCTACCTTCAAGCACGTCTTAAAAGTTACTTCAGAGGTATTGTTAAGTCACAAGGATTTAAAAAGTATTTATTTCTCGATAAAATTAACATAATATATGAGATTAAATGCCAAACTTATCAGATATATACAGAAATACGATGTCCTGAAGCATTTTCCGCCATCTTGAATTATTTTCTTCGACTCGAGCCACTGACCTACGTCACGCTGCCCCTTCACTCCGATTGGCTGTCGCTTTGTCGCATCGCTCAGCATTTACACAAAATAGACTTCTGGTCTATTTTGGCCCCGCCTTGCTCGTGACAGCGGCGAGCTCGTCGCTTGTCGCTGGCAAACGTCCCCTCCCGTTGAAAATGAATGGCAGCCTGTCGCTTTGTCTCTGTCTCTTGTAGCTAATGTGACTGAGGGGTTAGCCTTTGCCTCTATAGGGCTACCCCACAAGGCAGTGGGACTATTTACCCATAGCTAGGGCAGTGGTTGGCGGGTGTCAGGGCGTGTCCACTGCTTGGTGGGCCTGCACACTGCGCCTCTGGGGCCCACTGCTGCTCCCAGATCCCATACAGTTCAGCCTGGGTCCACTAGGGCCCAGTTCAGCCTGGGTCCACTAGGGCCCAGTTACCGTGTGTGGCCGCGAGGAGGCACTGTAGGAGTCTTGGCGGTGGAGAGGCTATGTACCGACAGGAAGAGACTTACGCACTCGCTCCACTTTTTGCCCTTGCACAAGGGCTAGTCGGTGGCAGTAGCTGTAAGCAGAATGTAGCAAGCAGAAGCAGTAACGACTAAACTGCTAAACTACAGGCACTACTATCCCAGTACTACTGTACTGACGCATCACACACACCCTGTGTATTTGGACACACAGACACACACACAGAGACACATATGTAAATAAGGATTATTTAACAGGATTCTTCGTTGACTTCTGTAATGTTGTATTTATTGAACTCCTTCAGCTGGGACCTTCCTCTTAAATATGTTTAATTACTATTAAATAATAACCCAAAATATGATGACGAAGGCAGACTGAGAGTTATCTTAGTGATTGCCGTGGTAACATGATGTAACTGCTCATTAGAACCAGACTCCATGTAAAGAGAGGCAGGTTTTACATCCTCTGGTTCTCTGGTAGAACAAAAGCAGCGATCCACAAATTATCTGCTCAGACATGTCTCATTCTTCTTCTCTTCTCCCTCCCTCTGCTCATTCTTCTTCTCTCCTTCCTCCCTCTGCTCATTCTTCTCTTCTTCCTCCCTCTGCTCATTCTTCTTCTCTTCTTCCTCCCTCTGCTCATTCTTCTCTTCTTCCTCCCTCTGCTCATTCTTCTTCTCTCCTTCCTCCCTCTGCTCATTCTTCTCTTCTTCCTCCCTCTGCTCATTCTTCTTCTCTCCTTCCTCCCTCTGCTCATTCTTCTCTTCTTCCTCCCTCTGCTCATTCTTCTTCTCTTCTTCCTCCCTCTGCTCATTCTTCTCTCCATCCTGTCACACTAAAATCAGTTTCATCTCAGAGTCCAGGACGTTTAGCCTAGCTTAGCATAAAGACTGGAAGCAGAGGGAACTGTTAGCCTAGCTTAGTTTTGCAGTTCCCCTGCTTCTAGTCTTTGTGCTAAGCTAGGCTAAACGTCCTGGACAAACTGTCATCACCTTTACATCCACCTGGAGCCATGTCTGTCTGTCTGTCTGTATCTGTCTGTCTTTCTGTATCTGTCCGTCTGTCTGTCTCTCTGTCTGTCTTTCTGTGTCTGCCTGTCTGTCTGTAGCTGTCTGTCTGTGTGTCTGTCTATCTGTCTATCTGTAGCTGCCTGTCTGTCTGTCTGTCTGTCTGCCTGCCTATCTGTCTGTAACTGTCTGTCTGTCTGCCTGTCTGTCTCTCTGTTTGTGTGATCCTGTTCTACAGTAGCTGTTGAGGCCAAACAGGAAGTTCTCAGGTGTGTCAGAGCAGGTAGCCCCTCCCCCCCGGCCCCTCCCCCTCATAATGACCATATATGGTTATTCTTTCAGAATCTCTATCAGTGACCAGTGAGGAGTTCACCAATGGTACGTCAGTTGTCTGTGTGATGTCACTGTCTCTCACCAAGTCTGTGTGTGACTCATCGTCCAATCAGATTGCAGTCCTCGCCATGAGACTTGCCCACTCCCCCAACATTGAGACAGAGTGCATTGCGTCATTCTTTGAAAGCCCCGCCCCCACCGGAGGAAGGGGGGGAGGGGGGGAGGGGGGGAGGGAGGGGGGGTGAAGGTTTCCTCTTCGTCTATTCCGTCTAAAAACTGAACTGAGTTTTTATAAGCTTCGGTGTTCAGAAAGCTCAGTTTTGTTGGGTCTGCAGCTCCTAAAAACAGACATAATATAATAACATAATATAATAACACAATATAATATAATAACATAATATAATATAATAACATAATATAACAACAATATAACATAAAGAGGAGGAAACCTTCACACAGTACAAGTCAACAGAGAGGAGAGAGGGGGCGGGACTTAAATGTGCTCTGTCTCTACCATCATTAGCTGTGTGACTGATAGCTCCATCAACCTGTACTGACTGTCTGTCTTTCTGTCTGCCTGCTTCACTGTCTCTCTCTCTCTCTCTCTCTCTGTCTATCTTTCTGTCTGCTTGTCTGCCTGTCTGTCTGTCTGCCTGTCTGTCTGTTGTTTTGTTTGTCTTGTTGTGTTGTCTCCAGTCGGAGGAGTCCTGCATCTCCATCTCGATCCTCCAGACCAGGATCTGACTCCTCCATCTGAAACACACACACACACCACACACACACTCACACACACACACACACACACACACACACACACACACACACACACACACACACACACACACACACACACACACACACACACACACACACAGACACACACCTGAAGCGTGAGAATCCAGCTGATTTATCATCACAAAGACTGTCCACCCTCTCAAACATCATTCAGTGTTTCTCTGTCCTCTCCTGTTGCACACCACCAGCTCCTACAGGCTAGACCAATCACAGGCTAGACCAATCACAGCTGTTGTCTAGACCAATCACAGGCGTTGTCTAGACCAATCACAGGCCTTGTCTAGGGCTGCTGCGTTCGCTGTCGTCTGCTGGAATCAGACCAACTGGCTCTCTCTTCTCAATGATTTATTTAAACATGTTTGTGTTGATTCACTTGTTTTCTTTTCCTTTGTCTTTCTCCGTGTTGTGATTGGTTCCTAGTCGTCCCAGTAAAGGTAGCCCCGCCCACGGAGAGAGCCCCCAGTCTTCTGTGGAGTATTAACCTTTGACCCCGGCGGGTTTCTGTTTCTGTCAACTTCACTATAATCAGCTCATCATGACTGTACAGCAAACACTCAGCAATATTACATGTTTGGTCCAGCTGTCTGTCTGCTCTCTGGAGATTGAGACAGGTCCGCTGTCTGTCTGCTCTCTGGAGAGTGAGACAGGTCTGCTGTCTGTCTGCTCTCACGAGAGTGAGACATGTCCTTCTCTCAGGAGAGTGAGACAGGTCCTGCTCTGAGGAGAGTGAGACATGTCTTTCTGTCTGTATAAAGTTCTGAGGATCTCCAGACTGATCTGTCTTTTATTCTTATTCATGCTGAAATGTTGCATTGTTGAACTTTTCTTTACAGTGTAAAGTTTACATATAATTTTAACTGATGTATTTATTGATCTATTTATTGATTTATTTACAATGTGTGGTTCTTATTGAAATGTGATGTAATATGATGTTATCTGTCAACTTGTTAAACATGGACCCTGTTTTCTCATGTTCTGGTGTCTGACTGGTCCAGTATTAATCAGTTAGAGTCACTAAAAGTTCTGTTGTTGCTGCTGACAGACTCAGATTATTATTCTAAGTGTCTGACAACATTATGGGATGGATCCCTACAGAGATAGACCTTTTAGTTAAAGAGTAAGATCCTTTTAGTTTAACATGAAACAGCCCCGAAATCACCATCACCAAACTCCACCAGACTCCATGTAAATAATCAGGACTTTTAGCGTGTATAGAGCCAGCATATCTCCACCAGACTCCATGTAAATAATCAGGACTTTTAGCGTGTATAGAGCCAGCATATCTCCACCAGACTCCATGTAAATAATCAGGACTTTTAGCGTGTATAGAGCCAGCATATCTCCACATGTAAATGGATGAATTAAGAGTTTATTTCAACCAAACCAGAGTGGTGATTGTTGGAACAGTGGAAAGATGAACCAAGACGGCTTTTGTTAGTTTTATTTAGTTTCTGTCCACTTTGAATGAAGTGTGTTCTACGGTGATAAAAGTCCTGATTATTTACATGGAGTCTGGTGGGTGGTTTTCAGTCCAACTCCGGTGTGATTCAAATAACGGAACTTGGCTTGACAATGAGGCTCACTGTTCTCTGTTTAATAATATTGTTGGACTGTTTTTGACTGTAAGAATCACATGCATGGATTTGAGAATGGGCCTTTCAGAGAGTCCTGCTGTTAGATGTAGATGTGTGGGACTGAAAGGCTAAGTGTGATCATGTGAACTGTCCCTGCTGATGTATTTATTGGGTCTGTGAACCTGTCTGTGTGCTAGTGACCATGTGTCTGTCTGCAGAGCTTGTGTGCTGTGACGTTTCCTTGTGTTCTCATTAGTTTAAATATAAAGTAGGGATGTCCCGATCGGGTCAGAGCCGACATCATATTTATAATATATGGGCATTTTGTAAATTCCCCCTGCTCTGGTGTTTCTCCCTCTCATTCCCCCTGCTCTGGTGTTTCCCCCTCTCATTCCCCCTGCTCTGGTGTTCCCCCCTCTCATTCCCCCTGCTCTGGTGTTTCCCCCTCTCATTCCCCCTGCTCTGGTGTTTCCCCCTCTCATTCCCCCTGCTCTGGTGTTTCCCCCTCTCATTCCTCCTGCTCTGGTGTTTCCCCCTCTCATTCCCCCTGCTCTGGTGTTTCAACCTCTCATTCCTCCTGCTGCAGCGGCAGCTATTCAATATTAAAAAGAAAACAATTGTATCGGGACATCCCTAAAAATAAGTGTTTCTCTGCGGCAGACACACACACCTGTGATCGTAGATACTTCACGCTGTGTTTATATCAATGTTTACAGAATATATGAAGGAAATTATCAACCATAAATATACATAAATATAGATATATCGATCTGTTCAACTGAAATATGCAGCGGCCCAGACTGTAGTGTACGTGTGTGTGTTTGTTTGTGTGTGTGTGTGTGTGTGTGTGTGTGTGTGTGTGTGTGTGTGTGTGTGTGTGTGTAGTTGTGTGTCTTGTGTTGTGTATTTGGGCCCACTAAGACATTAATAAAGTCTGTGTGAATGAAACGCTCGAGTGTCCGCTCCTTTAATTCCATTTTACTTATAGTATCAAATCATAACGAGAACTGCAAGCAGTTATGATGGGGGCCAAGCCTCCCGGCGCCAGTCGCCCAAAGCGTGGCGGTGGGGAGGCAAACGTCAGGAAATATCGAGAGGTTTGAGCCACGAGGTCTGTGGTACGTTGCCGTTGCAAATATCCCATTAACATTGATTGAGTAAAAAGGCCAAAACTCGTCTAGGTTGGCTGTAGCGCCCCCTAATGGCCGATCTTTACCACATTTGGTACAGAGCCTCAGATCGGCATGCCGAACCAGCATCACAAGTTTCATGTCGATAGCAATTACTGCTACAGATAAATTGCAATCACAAATGTCCCATTTGCATGCATTGAGTTATCGGCCAAAACACATAAACGTTGATGATAATGCCATCTAATTTGGTACAGAGCATCGTAGTGGGACGTTGAAGAACAATCTCAAGGTTTGTGCTGATAACATATAATTTGGATTATGATAAAGTTTGTGTTTGGTAGCTAGCTTGGTAAATTTGTTGGGTCTTAAAATACGCATACTTTAACGTAGCAAAATTGTTTTGATAACATTTGGTCAGGGCCAGCTGGATATGCTATGTGTCAGGTTTCGTGCAGATCGGTCCTACAGCCTAGGACGAGTTCAAAAAATTTGGTTTTGCACATTGCGCGATATTGCGAAAAAAACTTCTTAGCAGAAATGGGCGTGGCCTATTTATTGTGATTCAGCTTAATTCAAGGAACACGTGGATGTAAGGTTTTTTAATGTGCGATGTGTAATGTGGGAGTTAAAGGCAAAAAAACATTATAGCGCCACCTAGTGGTCCACATGTGTAATTTGTGGTAGGTGATGTCCATGACCCATTGTACATCTACGCTATAAATTTACAGTTGCTCACATTAGTGTAAGTGTTGAATCCAAACGTGGGTCCCATAGGCCACGCCCACTTTGACCAATCAGTACCCGACTGTAGGGGTGGCCTCAGGAGTACCCCTAGATGGTACCCTCCGAATTTTGTAAAAATCGGATGAGCCGTTCATGAGATATAAACTTTTTGTACTTGTAGCGCTCCCTAGTGGCCAATTTTCGTAAAACGCGTGGAGGACCTCCAGAGGGTCATGGCAAACAAGAATCTAAAGATTTGCCTTGATAGAATTTATTTTGGCCAAGATATGGCAAAGTTGGTGTCTTCATAGTTAGCTACACAAATTTATTTGTGCTTAATATGCACAATTTTTATCCTATAAAAATTCTTTTGATATCTTTTTGTCAGGTCGGTCTGGAGATTCTAGCCCTATCCTATAAACCCTATCCTTACCCTAACCCTAGGAGGAGTTCGGCAAAGTAGGTTTTTGATAAATCGCAATTTTTCACGCATTAAAGTCTAGGCAGAAATGGGCGTGGCCTATATCACGGGATTCAGCTGGATCAGGGAACGCGTCGATGTATGGTTTTTTGTTTTGTGTGGTGTACGGTTTGGGAGTTATAAGGCCAAACGCGTTATTTTCTGCTATAGCGCCACCTAGTGGTGGATTTGTGTCTCCGCTGAGGGTGCAGAGTTTTGGACCAGTCCGGCAGCCCCCCACCATGTACGGTTTAGGCTGTAGCGGGAGTTTCATCAACGAAACAAAAATTATCTCTAGAAAAACAACAATAGGGTTCCACAGCCCTGCTGTAGGACCGCGGTTCCTACAGCCTCGGGCTTGGACCCATAACAGGAGTTATCTCAGGACATTTTACAGATGGATTAGGTCTAGACCACACTCTGTTATTTACAAAGACCCAACAATTCCAGGGTGGAGCAAGGTGACGTTCCACTGCCAGGATTGATTGACGGAAAATGCTCCAGATGTCCCTTCATTTCAGCCAGATGTGCGTCCCCTTCCTCTGTCTCTGTGTTGGCGTTCTAACCTCTGGGGCCCAGTTTTTCAAAAGTAATCCAGGGGGATTTATGATCACGGATTGGATCAAATCTTGGAAATGGGTTTTTCGAAAGCAAAAATGGGATTCTGAACTAAGATCAGACCATGTAATCCCATTTTACATTTGATCTGGATCAAACCTGCCTTTTGAGTTTTTCAAAACTTTGAACTTGGTTTGAGACTTGATCCAAAAAGTGTTTTTTTTAAATGAATGATCACAAAGTCAAAGTTTACTGATGATATATACATGTCTTCATATATGAAGCATGTCACATCTAATGAGATATGGTAAAAAAATAAAAAAATAAAAAAATAAAGAATGTAAAATGTTTCTGTTTTTTACAGTTTTTCTGTTTCTTAAAATTAAAACAACCAATGTCTATTAGTGGCCTCCCTGTAGTTCTTAGCTGAGCCAGCAGGCTACACTGTTGGCTCCATTTAAGGCTCTGGTCAACAGGATTTTGTCATCCTGAAATTTGGTATTTGGATCACAGTGATCCAATCCAATGTTCCTTTAAAAACTGGCATAAAAGTAAGATGGGTCAGGTGATCCTGGATAGCAGAACATGAGATTTCCAAATCTGTATCAATTTGATCCAGATTACATTTTTTTTGAAAAACTGGGCCCGGTGGATTTGTGAGGACTATGGTTAACTGCTCCTCAGATCTCTGCAGGGTAAATCCAGACAGCTAGCTAGACTATCTGTCCAATCTGAGTTTTCTGTGTCACGACTAAAACTACTTTTGAATGTACACACCTTTAAATTAACTTCAGATTCAAGTTAGATTTCCAGTTCTTCTTTCTTTCTTTCTTAATATCATTTTTCAGCAGCGAGTCTCAGAGAGAAAGTCAAAAATAATATAATATCAATCTACTGAACTATTTCTATCCACTCAGGGACTGTAGGAGACTTTACTAGCCTGCCAGTATCTGTGCTGCTAGTTTAGTTTACTTTAGTTGCACAGACATATGACATAAGTACAACCGAGTTTAGCCAAACACAAGTTGATTTAATGAAAGGTTTAAGTTCCTCTTGACTCAGAAACAGGAAGAGTTTGGCTCCCAGAGCTGTGCTGTCTGCTGGCAGCCAGCAGGGGGGGGTGCAGGACAGACAGACAGGCAGACAGACAGGCAGGCAGACATGCTGACTGAACTCAGTTGAGACAGAAAGAGGAAGAAGGAGGAGGAGGAAGGAAGAAAGGCAGAAAGAGAAAAGTGTGAGAGAGAGTGAGCTGTAAAACATGAGAGCAGAGGATTAAAAACTGTTGATCGGCTGATCTCACACCTCCAGCTGTCTGTCTGCCAGTCTGCCTGTCTGTCTGTCTGTAGGTCTGTCTGTCTGTCTGTACACCTGCAGACATGTCCTCCCGGGGCGAGAGTAAGACAGGTAAGCTCCTTCTTCCTTCTGTCTCATAAAAACACTCCCGTCCTCCAGAGTAGAACTGTTTGAAACAGCTCTACAGTTGTTGTTGATGATGATGATGATGATGAAGATGATGAAGATGATCATGGTGCTCTTCCTCTCCAGCCTCTCAGTTTGTGTCTCTCACCATGAGGCTGAAGGATAAGCTCCACTCGCAGAAGGGCAGACGCTCTGAGCGAATCAAACACACCCCGTCCCAGCGAGTCAAGCCAGCAGACCTCAACCTGCAGCACAAGGTAGGAAGGCTCTGGCTGCACCACTGGTGCATTCTGGGAGAGGAGAACCAAACGCTCCGGGTTGTTGGCATTTCTTTAAACCAATCACGATGGTCCTGGACAGGGCCGGCCCCAGCCTTTTGGGGGCCCTAAGCGGAGTCACCTGTGCTTTACGATTACTGACACAAATGTCACGCTATAATGTTACATTATAAATGAATACAGTGAGGTTATATATTAATACAGTGGAGGATTATGTATTAATACAGTGACATTATGTATTAATACAGTGAAGGATTATGTATTAATACAGTGACATTATGTATTAATACAGTGAAGGATTGTGTATTAATACAGTGAAGGATTATGTATTAATACAGTGAAGGATTATGTATTAATACAGCGCTTAGTTCACTTATGCCCCTTTGGTCCAGGGGGACGCTGAGCTCTGTACGCAACGATGATGGCTCTGCTAACGATAACGCCACATCCATTACTATATAATATGCAATATATATATATATATATATATATATATATATATATTTATATTGCATATTATATAGTAATGGACTATATAATATGCAATATATATATATATACTCACCTAAAGGATTATTAGGAACACCCTACTAAGACCGTGTTTGACCCCCTTTCGCCTTCAGAACTGCCTTAATTCTTGGTGGCATTGATCCAACAAGGTGCTGGAAGCATTCTGTAGAAATGTTGGCCCATATTGAGAGGAGAGCATCTTACAGTTGATGGAGATTTGGGGGATGCACATCCAGGGCACGAAGCTCCCTTCCACCACATCCCAAAGATGTTCTATTGGGTTGAGATCTGGTGACTGTGGGGGGGCCATTTCAGTCCAGGGAACTCATCGTCATGTTCAAGAAACCAATCTGAAATGGTGTGAGCTTTGTGACCTGGTGCATTATCCTGCTGGAAGTAGCCATCAGAGGATGGTCCATGGTGGTCATAAAGGGATGGACATGGTCAGAAACAATGCTCAGGTAGGCTGGGGCATTTAAACCATGCCCAATTGGTACTAAGGGGCCTAAAGTGTGCCAAGAAAACATCTCCCACACCATTACACCACCAGCAGCAGCCTGCCCAGTGGTAACCAGGCATGATGGGTCCCCCACACCATTACACCCCCACCAGCAGCCTGCCCAGTGGTAACCAGGCATGATGGATCCATGTTCTCATTCTGTTTACGCCAAATTCTGACTCTACCATCTGAATGTCTCAACAGAAATCGAGACTCATCAGACCAGGCAACATTTTTACAGTGTCCAATTTGTCCAATTTTGGTGAGCTCGTGCAAATTGTAGCCTCATGTTCCTATTGTTAGTGGAGATGAGTGGTACCCGGGGGGGTCTTCTGCTGGTGTAGCCTCATGTTCCTATTGTTAGTGGAGATGAGTGGTACCCGGGGGGGTCTTCTGCTGGTGTAGCCTCATGTTCCTATTGTTAGTGGAGATGAGTGGTACCTGGGGGGGTCTTCTGCTGGTGTAGCCTCATGTTCCTATTGTTAGTGGAGATGAGTGGTACCCGGGGGGGGGTCTTCTGCTGGTGTAGCCCATCAACCTCAAGGTTGTGGCTTCACAAATCCTTTGCTTCATACCTCGGTTGTAACGAGTGGTTATTTGAGTCAAAGTTGATCTTCTATCAGCTGGAATCAGTCGGCCCATTCTCCTCTGACCTCTAGCATCAACAAGGCATTTTGGCCCCCCAGGACTGCAGCATCCTGGATGTTTGTCCTTCTTCAGACCATTCTTTGTAAACCCTAGAAATGGTTGTGGGTGAGAATCCCAGTAACTGAGCAGACCAGCCCGTCTGGTACCAACAACCACGCCACGCTCAGAGTTACTTAGATCACCTTTCTTTCCCATTCTGACATTCAGTTTGGAGTTCAGGAGATGGTCTAGACCAGGGGCCTCATTTATAAAACCTGTTACGCAAGAAAAAGTTGCGTGAAGCAGGGTGAAATTTGTCGTCGCAACATTCCTCGCAATTGTCGGGATTTATAAAGACTTTCCATGCGTATAAATGTTCCCAGTTTTCCGCAAACTTTTGACCACACGTGTGATCGTGCGTAATGCTCCCAAGGTTTTGTAGACTGTGTTTTAGTGAACTCCGATGGTATGCCCGTTTTCCGAACCTAACCCAGTTTTTGTTTTCCTGAACCCAACAATCCCGTTCTTGCTAAACCGACCCAGAGCCGGTCGCGGCGCCCGGCGAGGGGCTGCCAGCAACGGGGAGAGGCAGGGGCTCCTCCCACACCGTGCAGCGCTGCTCTCCCCTGCCTCTCCCAGGGAAATGCGTTGTTTGTTTGATGTGTATCTGTGTGTGTGTGTGTGTGTGTGTGTGTGTGTGTGTGTGTGTGTGTGTGTGTGTGTGTGTGTGTGTGTGTGTGTGTGTGTGTGTGTGTGTGTGTGTGTGTCTGTGTCTGTGTTGTCTGTGGGTCTTTATGTGGTCGTGTCTGATTGTAGGTGTCTGTGTGTGGGAATGTTGTCTTTCTGCACCTGCTATTCCCACACAATTACCATACAAGTTACCAAATTGTCACATTTCAAGCACTTTCACCTGTTTTGCACCAATAATGATCCAAAATCTTGTTTCTATTTTTTACCTTTTTAATAATTGAATTTCCTTTCTCACAAAAAACGAAAATGATCATATGATCATAAATGTGATCTCTCAGGGGTAAATGGCAAATATGAACCATAAATGATGAATATCATTGGTAATTGAGCTAAATCTGTTAAGTATTAAGGCTGTGTAACAACAATATGAACACTAGGGTTACGGCTTCCAAACAGGATTTTGTTTTGATGTTCGACCTCTGTTAGGAGCACCTCGATCTCACAATCACAGAATCGTGTTTTTTCCCCATTTTTCCGTTTCGTGATTGGTGATCAAGGGCTGGAATATTCATTGATTGATTAACATGGACCTTATTAGGACAAATATGGGACGACCTTGGGAGGAGCGTGAGGCTCGTGCACGACCGCATATGGTAACGCACGTCCGTATTTATAACGAGAAGAGTGCGTACCGGTGTGCGCCGCAAGGTGTTATAAATCAGAATATTGTTTTTGCGTACGAAAATTCTGACTTTTTTGCGCACAAAATCTTTCAGAATAGAATCTACGCACAGTTTTATAAATGAGGCCCCTGGACCACACCCCTAAATGCATTGAAGCAGCTGCCATGTGATTGGTTGATTAGATAATTGCATTAATGAGAAATCTTACAGGTGTTCCTAATAATCTTTAAGGTGAGTGTATATATATTACCGGTCAAAAGTTAGGGGTCACTTATAAATGTCCATTCCAGACAGAATACCAGCTGAGATCAGTTGCATTGTTTTATTAATCAGGGCAGCAGATTACATTATGAGATTACATAATGTCTAAAGGGTTCTGGACTGTTGTAACAGAAGTGGCTGAAGAAACACTTGAAATCCATGCTTTTTGGTCTCAACCTCATACCCAAATTAAAAGTAACACAGATTGATGTGGGTGTGTTTGTGTATTTGAGAAGTGTTGTATTTTTTAGTTTTTGGGCTTTTTTCTTTGCACTTTTCAAATGGAAATAAAAAAACGGACAGACATATCTGTAGAAAGAAATCATATAAAATACATTTGAGTCTTTTGGCTTCTGTTTGTTTCTGTAGTGAGCTGAGACGTGTGGCTAATGCCCTGTGTCCTCTGTCACCTGTCAGATGGGTTTACAGCAGTGGATTCTAATCATTTTACAGATGGAGGACTTGGACGGAAATAAAACACCTCCATTCTAGCCTCTGTGTCAGTAAGGCCGTGAATCACCCTGACACTTGTAACAACAACGTGAGAGTGTTACCTTTCCAATGATGGCACACCCCAGAGTGTCAAAGTATACGGGAGCTGTACCACTTTTAATTTGGGTATGAGGTTGAGACCAAAAAGCATGGATTTCAAGTGTTTCTTCAGCCATGTGTGTGTGTGTGTGTGTGTGTGTTTGTTGAGTTAGGGAAATGTTGTTTATTAAAGCGCTGTCTCTGTGTGTGTGTGTGTGTGTGTGTTTTTTTTTATGTGTGTGTGTGTGTGTGTGTGTGTGTGTTTGTGTCTCTTTTTTTGTGTGTGTGTGTGTGTGTGTGTGTGTGTGTGTGTGTGTGTGTGTGTGTTTTGTGTGTGTGTGTGTGTGTGTGTGTGTGTGTGTGTGTGTGTGTGTGCGTTTGTGTCTGTGTGTGTGTGTGTGTGTGTGTGTGTGTGTGTGTGTGTGTGTGTGTGCGTTGGTGTGTGTTGTGTGTGTGTGTGTGTGTGTGTGTGTGTGTGTGTGTGTGTGTGTGTGTGTGTGTGTGTGTCTGTGTGTGTGTCTTGTGTGTGTGTGTGTGTGTGTGTGTGTGTGTGTGTGTGTGTGCGTTTGTGTCTGTGTGTGTGTGTGTGTGTGTGTGTGTGTGTGTGTGTGTGTGTCTCTGTGTTTCAGGTGTGTGTGTTGGAGGACCAGCAGCGCGTGGTCATCAGCTCTCTGCAGTACTTCAAAGCTCTGGTGGATCGACTGGGAGTGGACAGACTGGGAGTGGACCAGTGTGCGGTGGGAGGTCTGCTGGGGGGGGCGTCTGGCGGGGTCCTGGAGGCGGTGCAGACTCTGGTCCAGCTGGAGCCACACCTGCACAACAGGTAGGACACACCACAACCATTCACAACAGGACAGCCAGCTGCCAGATGGGCCAGTCCTGTAGAACCATACACTAGTCCAGAGGCTCCCAACCTCTCTGGTCTGACTCCTCCACCCCCCACACCACACACAGCCCTGTCAGATAAACTTTTCGGTTTGTCCCAGTTCAGTTACAACTTTACGGGAAGTTAGAAGGAAAAAAGTCCTGAGCAAAGACAATGACTTCCTGTTTCTGTCATCTGATGCCGACCAACAGATTTACCACTGACTGTCCATCTGTTGCACCAGATATATACTGCTGTTGGTCCACACTTAACCATGTCTGTCTGTCTGTCTGTCTGTCTGTCTGTCTCTCCCTCTGTCTGTCTGTGTGTGTGTCTGTCTGTCTATCTGTCTCTCCATCTCTCTGCCTGTCTGTCTGTCTCTACCTCTGTCTGTCTGTCTGTCTCTCTGCAGTAAGACCGTCTCCTCCTGTCTCACTCGTCTCTACCGGTCTTTGGCTCAGCTGATTCGCTGGGTCGATCAGGTGATGCTGCAAGGCGTCGCCCACGGCAACAAAGAGTTCACAGCAAGCGTTACCACGGTGATCAGGGCCGTGCTCGACAGCGTCAAGGTGAGAAAAGAAATAATCCGCAAAGATATTTCTGTGTTTATGTTTATCAGCAGTTTGGTTTTTATTAGTTATTTGATGGACAGCTGGGACTGGCTCCTGATTGGTCGGCTACATCTCCATATATGCATATAATATCTTCTCCTACATATACGCCAGGCCCTCTCTGCCATGCCCCTAGTCTCTTCTGTAGTTTATAAAGACCTCTACCTAGTCTCTTCTGTAGTTTATAAAGACCTCTACCTAGTCTCTTCTGTAGTTTATAAAGACCTCTACCTAGTCTCTTCTGTAGTTTATAAAGACCTCTACCTAGTCTCTTCTGTAGTTTATAAAGACCTCTACCTAGTCTCTTCTGTGGGTTATAAAGACCTCTACCTAGTCTCTTCTGTAGTTTATAAAGACCTCTACCTAGTCTCTTCTGTAGTTTATAAAGACCTCTACCTAGTCTCTTCTGTGGGTTATAAAGACCTCTACCTAGTCTCTTCTGTGGGTTATAAAGACCTCTACCTAGTCTCTTCTGTAGTTTATAAAGACCTCTACCTAGTCTCTTCTGTGGGTTATAAAGACCTCTACCTAGTCTCTTCTGTGGGTTATAAAGACCTCTACCTAGTCTCTTCTGTAGTTTATAAAGACCTCTACCTAGTCTCTTCTGTGGGTTATAAAGACCTCTACCTAGTCTCTTCTGTAGTTTATAAAGACCTCTACCTAGTCTCTTCTGTAGTTTATAAAGACCTCTACCTAGTCTCTTCTGTGGGTTATAAAGACCTCTACCTAGTCTCTTCTGTGGGTTATAAAGACCTCTACCTAGTCTCTTCTGTAGTTTATAAAGACCTCTACCTAGTCTCTTCTGTGGGTTATAAAGACCTCTACCTAGTCTCTTCTGTAGTTTATAAAGACCTCTACCTAGTCTCTTCTGTGGGTTATAAAGACCTCTACCTAGTCTCTTCTGTGGGTTATAAAGACCTCTACCTAGTCTCTTCTGTGGGTTATAAAGACCTCTACCTAGTCTCTTCTGTGTGGAGAGAGGCTTACCCCCTTGGTTATAAAGACTTCTACCGACAGCGCTGTAAAATGTATTCTCAAGCTAACATGCTTATAATGAGGTATTCTATGTGCTCTGGCTGTCATGGATGGCTGGAGAATGGTGGACTTAAATGGTGACGCGGAAACTGAGGACTCAAAAATGCACAAAAACCAATCCAGGAAACAAGCAGGAAAAAACGGGAAATACAAAAATAAAGTACAAGTAAAATAGATAACACAGAACACTAACACGAACCGGGAAGACTAACAAACAGCAATACAGACTGGAGACAAAACACCATGATCTGACACCGGACAAGGACTACATACAGAGGGTAACGAGGTAACAAGAGGCTGGGAAACAGGTGAAATCACAAGAGCGGGAAAACCAAAAGACAGAAAGTCAAACAAGACACGACAAGACAGAAAACCAGACTGTCAAAATAAGACAAAACACAGAACAAAATACCAAAACCATAACACTGACTCTGTGAAGTGCTCTCTGTTTAGAACCTACATCACACCGCTATATTCTGCTCATACATAATGTGGTCCAACTATAAGAAAAAGAGTATATGCAGAGGTAGCATACAATGACGTAGTGAGGCTCCTAGTCATTTGTTTGAGTCCACTAGAGTGTCAACCTGTGAGGCTCTCTTAACACAACTGATTTATGAGATTTTATGTGTTGCTTGGAAAAGGCAGAGAACCACATAACTGAAGCCCTAGTCAGCCCTCTGAGAAGCTGCTATAGATACACTTCTAGGTTAAGACGGCATTGGTGCGATAGCCTGTATATGCTATATGCTAATATTTGTATGTAATTTTATGATGTGTTATATGTACCTGTGTCTGCAATAAAGAAAATTATTATAATCATTAGTTTCTCCATTAGGAACTGGTTCGATTGGCT
Source organism: Perca fluviatilis (assembly GCF_010015445.1). NCBI lineage: Eukaryota > Metazoa > Chordata > Actinopteri > Perciformes > Percidae > Perca > Perca fluviatilis. The sequence goes on along the minus strand of NC_053117.1, from coordinate 43,211,257 downwards.
GCAGAGAGACAAGGCAGCTCCGCCCCCTTGTCTCCTGTCCAATCACAGGCTGCCGTGGGACAGACAGTTTCATCTGATGACCAGCAGACAGCAGACAGGAGTCCAGCAGATCCTGCAGAGGACTCAGCTCCTCCAAAACCCCCGATGACTTTCTCAGAGACCCTCCCCCAGACCTCCCTCCCCCAGACGACCCTCTCCCAGATGACCCTCCCCCAGACCTCCCTCTCCCAGGGACTCAGGTGAGTCTTTGGCCGCGTTTTGGTTTTTAAGTGTTTGGGTTTTGAGCCCAAAGTGATCTCGGTGCACCGAGTGTTTTTATCTCCAGTAGAAGAACTAATCTCTGTTTAAACTAACACGCCCAAAACCTCATATCTCATCATCATCCTGGTACACTGGACATAAACAGGAGGTAGCGTTGAGACTCCGCCCCCTGCTGGTAATCACCATGGTAACATTAGTAGCTTTAGTCTCAGAGAACGAGACGTCGTGACCGATAAGACCCAATCAGAAGGAGAAACGCTGGCGTCAGGGTCTGCGTTGCCAAAGGTCTCTGTTTGGAGCCGTTGAGACTGAAACACAACCTCACAGATTCAGAACCAGAACGGGTCAGAAGTGTTTCCTAATGTCTCCAGTTTAGGGGCTCGGAAACACCAGAGCAGGGGGAATGAGAGGGGGGGAACGCCAGAGCAGGGGGAATGAGAGGGAGAAACACCAGAGCAGGGGGAATGAGAGGGGGGAACGCCAGAGCAGGGGGAATGAGAGGGAGAAACACCAGAGCAGGGGGAATGAGAGGGGGAAACACCAGAGCAGGAGGAATGAGAGGGAGAAACACCAGAGCAGGAGGAATGAGAGGGGGAAACACCAGAGCAGGGGGAATGAGAGGGAGAAACACCAGAGCAGGAGGAATGAGAGGGGGAAACACCAGAGCAGGGGGAATGAGAGGGGGAACGCCAGAGCAGGGGGAATGAGAGGGGAAACACCAGAGCAGGGGGAAATGAGAGGGGGAAACACCAGAGCAGGGGGGAATGAGAGGGAGAAACACCAGAGCAGGGGGAATGAGAGGGGGAAACACCAGAGCAGGGGGAATGAGAGGGAGAAACACACCAGAGCAGGGGGAATGAGAGGGGACACACCAGAGCCGGGGGAATGATAGGGAGAAACACCAGAGCAGGGGAATGAGAGGGAGAAACACCAGAGCAGGGGGAATGAGAGGGGGGAACGCCAGAGCAGGAGGAATGAGAGGGAGAAACACCAGAGCAGGGGGAATGAGAGGGAGAAACACCAGAGCAGGGGGAATGAGAGGGGGAACGCCAGAGCAGGGGGAATGAGAGGGAGAAACACCAGAGCAGGGGGAATGAGAGGGAGAAACACCAGAGCAGGGGGAATGAGAGGGAGAAACACCAGAGCAGGGGGAATGAGAGGGGAACGCCAGAGCAGGGGGGAATGAGAGGGGGAAACACCAGAGCAGGGGGAATGAGAGGGAGAAACACCAGAGCAGGGGAATGAGAGGGGGAAACACCAGAGCAGGGGGAATGAGAGGGGAAACACCAGAGCAGGGGGAATGAGAGGGGAAACACCAGAGCAGGGGGAATGAGAGGGGGGAACATCAGAGCAGGGGGAATGGCAATTTGTTGTACAGTACAGGCATATTGACACATAACCACAACACAAACATTGAACCACACATCTCCAGCACCATTTATCTCACACATAACATACACTCATCAATAAATAGAATACAGTAAAAAGGAGTATGTTGCACTTCCCTAAAAGGCCTAATGTCCTAAATAAATGAAACTACTGCACAGTATTTCACATATATTCCTCCAGTCATACCCCTCCCCACATCTTATTTAACGGGGTTATTGCCGTGGGAATGAATGAGTTATTTGCTCGGTTGGTTCTGACATTAGGGTATCTATGTCTATATCTACGACCAGAAGGGAGCGGCTTGAACTCCACTGACAGTGGATGGGTTGTATCTAGGGTGACCAGACGTCCCGAAAAATTCCGGACAGTCCCGAAATCCAAGCAGTTGTCCCGAATCGCGAATCCTGCTCCAATTGTCCCGAAAATTAGAGCAAAGTTTCAAGAGCAGACTCTGGAGTAGTTCTAGTCTGATAGAACATTAAACACTGTTCATGGTGATTGAGCTCCCGGTTCGGCAGATGGTCCGGGGTGCTCTGCCTCCGACCTGCTTCCAAAACGTTCCTAAAGTCCTCCTCGTCTCCGAAATAAAATCCCCCCATCCCCGTCGGGAGACAATGGGGTGGCATCACAGCTGGGGGACACCACAGTCTGGGGTTTAAATACTTAACCAAAGGTTATTTACAAAAAACACAACCTTTTTGTCCCTTTTTAAGTTATAGAGTAGATGAAGAGAGTGCAAGTTGCAGCCATGAGGCCAGGGAAAGTGCATGTTCAGGCATCCAATAAAAATAATAAATCATTTTGTTGCGGAGCCCCCCCGTCTCGTCCTGTCATGAATTTGACCCATTCTGATCTGGTCACCCTAGTTGTATCCATGCAGACCTTGTCTGCTTTCTGTGCCCATCTGGTCAGATATAGTTGGTACAGGTCTACCTGTTGCTTACCAGGGGTTTCCCTGGGTTTGCGGAAGACTTGGGTGTGCATGTTTGGCGGAGTTGTTTAGGGGTCCTCCCTCAAGAAAATGTGATGTTTTTCAATTAAAATAAATGCAATTTCACATCATTTTGGAGCATTATAACCATATCTGTGTCTGAAACGTGGGAACAGTTAGAGCAGATAATAAGTAAATAACACTTAAAAAGCTTAAAGACCAAACTTAAACTAAAGAAGTCCAACTCCAATCATTAGCCATAGAGCAGCACGCTGCCTGTTAGCTCCAGCATGCCTCAGGCTGCAGTACTGTGACGCTGACACAGAAACAGGAAGCTGTTGCTGTTTAAATCTGCACTCATATGGCCGGGTTGGTTCAGTGGGTGGAGCAGGCGCACATATACTTAGAGGTTTATTCCTCGACACAGAGTTTCCAGGGTTTTAATCCGAAAAGAAAAGTCTCAAGTAAAGTACAAGTACCTCAACATTTGGTACTGAAGTACAGTACTGGAGTACATGTACTTGTAGATTACTGACTGTGAACAGCAGACATGAGACATTATTGTGGTCTGTCATTGGACCATGTTTGAGGTGGCTGCTGTGAGCAGAAATAAAGCTGTGGATGAAACAGGAAGTAGAGAGACTAAAAACATCACATCGCCCCCCCACCACCCACTCTGCACTTCCTGTCTCTGTGTTGTCTGAACGACAGCAGGAAGAAGGAGAGGAAGAAGTGAGAGAGAGAGAGAGTTTCAGCTTCTCTTTGTTCCTCTTCATTTAAAATGTGACGTCACTGAATGTTTCTAACAGGAAGCAGCATTAGCATCACTAGCATGTTGTTAGCATGTTTCCATCTTTGTTAGAGATGTTCCCAAATAGATACAAGTATCAGAAAAGACTCAGAACTGAACTAAAATGTATTTATATGCAATGCTGAAAAATGACCTTGTGTCTGTCTGTCTCTCTGTCTGTCTGTCTCTCTGTCTGCCTGTCTCTTTGTCTGTCTGTCTGTCTGTCTGCCTTTCTGTCTGTCTGTCTGTCTCTCTGCCTGTCTGTCTGTGTGTGTGGTTGTTTGTTGTGTTTTTTGTGTTTGTTTTTTTTTTTTTTTTTTTTTTTTTTTTTTTTTTTTTTTTTTTTTGTTGCCCTTTTGCCCCCCCTGTTTTTCCCCCCCCCCGTGCGGGCGGGCTTTTCGTTGTTCCCCCCTTTCCCCCCCCCCCCCCCCCCCCCCCCCCCCCCCCCCCCGAGCTCGAGTTTACATACCATAATGATACACAGGTTGTCATGGCAACGTCTTTGAACTCTTGACAAATTAGAAGCAAAGATAAATGATGTTCTCATGATATAAATATGGTTTATATTTTAACTTCTGACTAAACACAAACCGGCAGCCGGCAACACCACATTCAGAAAGTTATATGTTAAGATGAAACCTTTCCTCTGGAGCTGTGTTCAATTGCTGTTGTCTGATTATAGCTCGACATGTCTCCAACAGCTGGAACAGAAACACTGTTACAACAGAAACACTGTTACAACAGAAACACTGTTACAGCAGAAACACTGTTACACAGAAACACTGTTACAGCAGAAACACTGTTACAACAGAAACACTGTTACAGCAGAAACACTGTTACAGCAGAAACACTGTTACAACAGAAACACTGTTACAGCAGAAACACTGTTACAACAGAAACACTGTTACAACAGAAACACTGTTACAGCAGAAACACTGTTACAACAGAAACACTGTTACAGCAGAAACACTGTTACAGCAGAAACACTGTTACAACAGAAACACTGTTACAACAGAAACACTGTTACAACAGAAACACTGTTACAGCAGAAACACTGTTACAACAGAAACACTGTTACAGCAGAAACACTGTTACAACAGAAACACTGTTACAGCAGAAACACTGTTACAGCAGAAACACTGTTACAGCTGGTGTAACATGGTGGGCAGCACGATCCATTTTGGCATTTAGCAAAACATGTTCCCAAGTGTTAGCTTGAATGTTGTGCGATTCAAGTTTAAGTTGAAACACTTGATTGTGATTGTGTAGCACAACGAGAGGACTTTGTGACAGCCTAGGGGTTCAATAGTACTGGAACTATTAAATTAATACAAATACCAAAGTCTTTGGATAGGCTGATTACTCGCGTGCTGTTCAGCAGTATATCGGCGTGGTGATGAACCCGTTTCACCGGGACTCTCCTTACACAACATACTGAAATGATTTCATGCAAAAAAGTCATTTTATATGTAAGAACGTTTCAGTTGTGTGTTTTTATCACTTATGAATATGTGTGAGAGTAGTTTAAGGTGAAGTTTTTTCTTCATTATTGTTTTATGTAACAGTTATTATAAGTGTGAAATAAATGTAGAAGCATGAAGAATGTCAAAATGTATTTGTTACAGTTCAGTTCTTAAATGTAAATGTACTAAGTTAGTGTGTGTCTGTCTGTGTGTCTGTGTGTCTGTGTGTCTGTGTCTGTGTGTCTGTGTCTGTGTGTCTGTGTCTGTGTCTGTGTGTGTGTGTCTGTGTGTGTGTGTCTGTGTGTGTGTGTCTGTGTCTGTGTGTCTGTGTCTGTGTCTGTGTGTGTGTGTCTGTGTGTGTGTGTCTGTGTGTGTGTGTCTGTGTGTGTGTGTCTGTGTGTCTGTGTCTGTGTCTGTGTGTGTGTGTCTGTGTCTGTGTGTGTGTGTCTGTGTGTGTGTGTGTTTCAGGAGGAAGAGCATTTGAAGCGTCGCTCCTCTGCTGCTGAGAAGAACACACACTGTGGTAACCTACACACACACAGACACACATACACAGACATACACACACAGACACACACACACAGCAGGGTAGGGGTGACATCACTTCCTGTCACTTGACCGTAACAGGAAGTGGTGTTTGCGGCCCCTTCTTGTCTGCGGCAGACTCTCTGCTGCCTCCTGCTGCTGATTGCTTGAGGTCTACCCTGAATGGTCCCAGAGCTGAGTCTACTATAGACTGACCTGGGGGGTCTACTATAGACTGACCTGGGGCGACTACTATAGACTGACCTGGGGGTCTACTATAGACTGACCTGGGGGGACTACGATAGACTGACCTGGGGGGTCTACTATAGACTGACCTGGGGCGACTACTATAGACTGACCTGGGGGGTCTACTATAGACTGACCTGGGGGGACTACTATAGACTGACCTGGGGGGTCTACTATAGACTGACCTGGGGCGACTACTATAGACTGACCTGGGGGGTCTACTATAGACTGACCTGGGGCGACTACTATAGACTGACCTGGGGGGGACTACTATAGACTGACCTGGGGGTCTACTATAGACTGACCTGGGGGTCTACTATAGACTGACCTGGGGACTACTATAGACTGACCTGGGGGACTACTATAGACTGACCTGGGGGACTACGATAGACTGACCTTGGGGGACTACTATAGACTGACCTGGGGGGTCTACTATAGACTGACCTGGGGGGACTACTATAGACTGACCTGGGGGGACTACTATAGACTGACCTGGGGCGTCTACTATAGACTGACCTGGGGGACTACTATAGACTGACCTGGGGGTCTACTATAGACTGACCTCGGGGTCTACTATAGACTGGACTGGGGGCACTACTATAGACTGACCTGGGGGTCTACTATAGACTGACCTGGGGGACTACTATAGACTGACCTGGGGGTTTACTATAGACTGACCTGGGGCGACTACTATAGACTGACCTGGGGGGTCTACTATAGACTGACCTGGGGGGTCTACTATAGACTGACCTGGGGGGTCTACTATAGACTGACCTGGGGGGACTACTATAGACTGACCTGGGGGGACTACTATAGACTGACCTGGGGGGTCTACTATAGACTGACCTGGGGCGACTACTATAGACTGACCTGGGGCGACTACTATAGACTGACCTGGGGGACTACTATAGACTGACCTGGGGGCCTACTATAGACTGACCTGGGGGGACTACTATAGACTGACCTGGGGGTCTACTATAGACTGACCTGGGGGATTACTATAGACTGACCTGGGGCGACTACTATAGACTGACCTGGGGGACTACGATAGACTGACCTGGGGGGACTACTATAGACTGACCTGGGGGTCTACTATAGACTGACCTGGGGGGTCTACTATAGACTGACCTGGGGGGACTACTATAGACTGACCTGGGGGGTCTACTATAGACTGACCTGGGGGGACTACTATAGACTGACCTGGGGGGACTACTGAGTTCATTCAAGACATTTTAATAAGAGGACACATCTGTTGTTCTGCCCAGTTTATAGAAAATAAAGAGAGTCCTAGTAATTTAGGAAACACTCATGATATTTCAGGAAAATGTAATATACTGTATACATGGATATATACAGGTATATACATATATATATATATATATATATATATATATATATGTATTCAGTATATTTACATTTCATATAAATGTAAATGTATATAGATGATTATTTGAACATACAGTATGTTATAATATAAATCCTTAAATGTGTGTGTGTGTGTGTGTCTGTGTGTGTCTGTGTGTGTGTCTGTGTGTGTGTGTCTGTGTGTGAGTATGTGTGTGTGTGTGTCTGTGTGTGTGTGTGTGTGTGTGTGTGTGTGTGTGTGTCTGTCTGTGTGTGTGTGTGTGTTTCTGTGTGTGTCTTTGTGTGTCTGTGTTTGTGTGTGTCTGTGTGTGTGTTTGTGTTTGTGTGTCTGTGTCTGTGTCTGTGTGTGTGTGTGTGTGTGTGTGTGTGTGTGTGTGTGTGTGTGTGTGTCTGTGTGTGTGTGTGTCAGAGGAAGATCCGGACTACGACTTCCTGCACACTGACCTGTCCTCTTCGGAGACTCTCCCTCCTCTTCCTCACCCCCCCGCCCTGCCAGAGAAGACACGCTGCAGCACTGCAGGTCTGTCTGTCTGTCTGTCTGTCTGTCTGTCTGTCCCTCTGTCTGTCTGTCTGTCTTTCCCTTTGTCTGTCTGTCTGTCTGTCTGTCCCTCTGTCTGTCTGCCTGCCTGTCTGTCTGTCTGTCTCTCCCTCTGTTTGTCTGCCTGTCTGTCGGTCTGTCTGTCCCTCTGCCTGTCTGTCTCTATGTCTGTCTGTCTGTCTATCTGTTTGTCTGTATCTCCCTCTGTCTGTCTGTCTGTCTGTCTGTCTGTCTCGCTGTCCATCTGCCTGCCTGTCTGTCTCTCTGTCTGTCTGTCTGTCCCTCTGTCTGTCTGTCTGTCTGTCTGTCTGTCTGACTATCTCTCTGAATCTAAATCACAGGAACGACCAACTCTCAGGCCCCGCCTTCCTTTGAGTTTGACTCCGCCCCCTGTGATGACGTCATAGGCCCTGATGCATCACTGTCCTCCCCTCTGTCCCCCAGCAAGACCCCCCCTCCCCTCCCTGAGAAGAAGCGACACAGTGAGTGAAAAAACATCCATAATCAGCAATAACTTCGATGGAGCTAGGCTAACCCCTTCCCCCCTGCTTTGTGCTAAGCTAGACTAAACCTGTCCTGTACTGCAGTGGTTCCCCCTACAGTAAATATAACTAGAGAATTCAAAAAAATTTTGACAGTGTGCCTACTACGTGGTGCACATCCGAATATCACTGGCTAACAACAAAAACCTGCTGTTTGACATCACAGGCCATCGTCACCACAGGTATATAGTTAATATCATTATAACAGCTGATCTGAGCTACCTTTACTCTGCTGTTTCACATGTCCTGTAAGAGAGGACAACACGGCCTACAGTAAAGAGCCTCCATGATAGGAGGTGTGTTTGTCAGAACATGTTGCTATGGTGATTTCCGTTTTTTTTTTTTATTTATCGGCAGTTGGTATGATCAAAGCCAAAAGTTTAAGTTCGATGGATTCCATTGTTACATGTCTGCGACCGGCACAAAAATCCCTAAATTTTGACCAACAATATAAAGAGTAAAAACTGTACGAGAGAGAGCAATTTGTTTGGAAATATTTCAGAGAATCGTACTGCAGCTCCACCCTCTGTCCTCCCCTCTAACTCTCAACATTCTGTCCCCATACACACACATTGGAAAATCTGAAAGGGTCTGAAAACGAACTGCAGCTCCATTTTTTTTCATTGTTTCTATCGGCAGTTGGTATGATCAGAGCCAAAAGTTTACGTCCGGTGGATTCCATAGTTACATGTCTGCGACCGGCACAAAATTCCCTACATTGTGACCAACAATGATGTATGAAGAATAAAAACTGTAGGGGAGAGAGTGATTTGTTTGGAAAAAAGTTCAGAGAATCGTACTGCAGCTCCATTGTTTTTTCGTTGTTTCTATCGGCAGTTGGTATGTAGACAGCCAAAAGTTTACGTCCGATGGATTCCATAGTTACATGCCTGCGACCGGCACTAAAATCCCTACATTTTGACTAACAATGATGTATGAAGAGTAAATACTGTAGGGGAGAGAGCAATTTGTTTGGAAAAATTTCAGAGAATCGTACTGAAGCTCCCCCCTCTGTCCTCCCCTCTGACGCTCAACAATCCGGCCCCATACACACACATCGGAAAATCTGAAACGGTCTGAAAACTGGACGATTCATAAACTGTGATTTTGTAGAAACCGTGCTTGATATCAGAATGACCAATCAGCCCAATAAACGCCAAACGTCTTGTCTTCAGTATAAACTAATTATTTTTCTACATTAAAGTATGGCGATACAGTATGGCCCCAAAGAGGGGTTGTTTTGAGCGATTTTAAGAGATTTCCCATTCAAGTCTATTGGACATTTTACAGCCGTTTTTTGCAGATTTCGTGAAAACCGTGCGGCAAATCTTTTTGAAAACACATAGCACACCACTCCCGATCATAACACACGTTTTGATGTATTTTGTGTGCACGTGTTGGCAATGCTCCGTGACTAGTAGCGGGACAAAAAACAGGCGGAATAATAATAAAAAAGTATGGGCAATAATAGTCATTGTGCCGATTGCACACCGGCACACTGAATTAGCTTTGTTTTGCGCAGCGAGCCTTTTACTTCTGCTTGGAGTGAAGCTAACTGTTTCAACCGTTTACTTTGAGGTTGTACTGTTCCTTTAAACAGACATCACTCCTCAGACAGCATTTACTACTTTGATATCTGATTGTCTCTCTCTCCACCAATCTGTCTGTCTGTCTGTCTGTCTGTCTCTCTCCACCCATCTGTCCGTCTGCCTGTCTGTCTGTCGGTCTCCACCTGTCTGTCTCCCTCTCCACCTGTCTGTCTGTTTGTCTGTCTCTCTCTCTCTACCTGAATGTCTGTCTGTCTCTCTCTTTCTCTACCTGTGTCTGTCTACCTGTCTGTCTTCAGTCCATCAGTACCTGCAGTTCTGTTCGTCCTACAGCGTTCAGTCAGCCGACCTTTTCTACCAGCGCCCTCTGGCTGTCAGTGAGCGTTACAGCAGCCGA
>NC_053117.1:43178763-43191263 GCF_010015445.1 Perca fluviatilis | reverse complement strand
CAAGATGATGTCATCACATGTCTAGTTTTGTCCACAACTCAGAGATGTTGAGTGTCCTGTCCCAGAGGAGAGAAGACACCAATATTCATATCTAACAAGCTGACCTGTTCTAGCATAAAGAAATGAGTCAGACTGATGAATGCATTATCTACAGCAGGGGGGTCAAACTCAGTTTCCCAGAGGGCCACACTGGAAAAAGAGAATCCCACCTAGGGCCAGACATGGAGAGGTTACTGATGTGCTTTTGTTACTGCAGGCCACTTTATTTTAACATTTTGGGAGCTTTTTTCTTGTTGTTATTGTTCCGATGTTTTTATGGCTTTCTCAGACATTTGTCACCTTTATGTAATTTTTTTGCTTTTTATGACATTTTTGTCGCATTTTTGTTGACATGAAGCCCTACAGAAGTCATCTAAAGAGTTCCTTAGCCATCGCAGAATTTAGCAAATCAATTTTAACAACAACAACAACCTGTTTCTCAGCCTGAATATTAAATATTAAACTCTCGTCTTCTGGGGGAATTTCTGAGTCTCAGAGTCGGCAAATCTGCCAAATTCTGCTCTGAATGTCACGTAATTACAGTTTAAAAAACACTGTCCTATGTTTTTGGTTTGAAACTCAACTAGGAGGGCCAAATATATCGTGAACCCAAACTGATATACGGGCCGGATTTGGCCCGCGGGCCTCGAGTTTGACACCTGTGGTCTACAGTATGTGTCTCAGACTGATGAAGGCGTTATTTACAGTATGTGTGTTTGTGTGTTTGTGTGTTTGTGTGTTTGTGTGTTTGTGTGTTTGTGTGTTTTAGGCTCTGGAGGAGTACAGCTCTCTGATCGACAGCTCGTCATCTTTCAGAGCGTACAGGGCAGCTCTGGCTGAAGTGGAACCTCCCTGTATACCCTACCTGTAGGTTAATACCCTTTATACCCCACTATATATACCCTACCTGTAGGTTAATACCCTTTATACCCCACTATATATACCCTACCTGTAGGTTAATACCCTTTATACCCCACTATATATACCCTACCTGTAGGTTAATACCCCTTTATACCCCACTATATATACCTACCTGTAGGTTAATACCCTTTATACCCCACTATATATACCCTACCTCGTAGGTTAATACCCTTTATACCCCACTATATATAACCTACCTGTAGGTTAAATACCCTTTATACCCCACTATATATACCCTACCTGTAGGTTAATACCCTTTATACCCCACTATATATACCCTACCTGTAGGTTAATACCCTTTATACCCCACTATATATACCCTACCTGTAGGTTAATACCCTTTATACCCCACTATATATACCCTACCTGTAGGTTAATACCCTTTATACCCCACTATATATACCCTACCTGTAGGTTAATACCCTTTATACCCCACTATATATACCCTACCTGTAGGTTAATACCCTTTATACCCCACTATATATACCCGGTTGGGGGGCAGAGCCAGAGACATGTAGACCAGAAAGTGGGGAGTACCCCTGCAGGTTTTTACCCTGTTCACACCCCAGTGAACCTGTCTCTCTCTCTGTCTCACCTGTCTGTCTGCCCAGGGGTTTGATCCTTCAGGACTTGACCTTCGTCCACCTGGGGAATCCTGACACGGTGATGACATCACAGGGTTCAAAGGTCAACTTCTCCAAACGCTGGCAGCAGTTCAACATTTTGGACACGCTGAGGAGCTACCAGCAAGTGTGAGTGACCTGTCTGTCTGTCTGTCTCTCTGGAGTACAACCTGTCTGTCTCTCTGGAGTACAGCCTGTCTGTCTCTCTGGAGTACAACATGTCTGTCTCTCTGGAGTACAACCTGTCTGTCTCTCTGGAGTACAGCCTGTCTGTCTCTCTGGAGTACAACATGTCTGTCTCTCTGGAGTACAACCTGTCTGTCTCTCTGGAGTACAACCTGTCTGTCTGTCTGTCTCTCTGGAGTACAGCCTGTCTGTCTCTCTGGAGTACAATATGTCTGTCTCTCTGGAGTACAACCTGTCTGTCTCTTTCTGGAGTACAACCTGTCTGTCTCTCTGGAGTACAACCTGTCTGTCTCTCTCTGGAGTAAAACCTGTCTGTCTCTCTGCAGTCCGTACAACATGTCTGCCTCTCTGGAGTAAAACCTGAATGTCTCTCTGGAGTAAAACCTGTCTCTTTCTCTGGAGTAAAACCTGTCTGTCTCTCTGCAGTCCGTACTCTCTGCAGCCTGACGATGACATCACTTCCTTCTTCAACGACTTCAGCGATCACCTGGCCGAGGAGGCGTTGTGGGAACTCTCTCTTAGGCTCCGCCCACGCAACACCCCACGAGCCAATCAGAGATGACCGACAAAGACAACACCCCACGAGCCAATCAGAGATGACCGATGTTCTCACTCGCAACACACTGACGCTTGGTCAGTGTTTCTCAGCATCAGATACCGACGCAGAAATCCCCCTTTACAGGCTGTCTGTCTGTCTGTCTGTCTGTCTCTCTAACCCACAGGTGTCAAACTCAAGGCCCGCGGGCCAAATCCGGCCCCTTGCTGATTTATATCCGGCCCGTATATCAATTTGGGTTCACAATACATTTTGCCTCTCCTAGTTGTGCTCCAAACCAAAAACACAGGACAGTGTTTTTTAAACTGTAATTATCTGACATTTAAAATTTAATTTAATCTGGCAGCAGAGAGAGTTTAATATTCAGGCTGAGAAACTGGTTCTTGTTGTTGTTGTTTTGCTTGATTTGCTGAATTCTCTGATGGGAGGAACTCTTTAGATTCTGTAGGGCAACAAAAATATCGGAAAAAGCAACAAATTTATAAAAAGGTGACAAATGTCTGAGAAAGCCATAAAAACATCGGAACAAAAACAACAAGAAAAAAGCACCAAAATGTTAAAATAAAGTGGCATGCAGTAACAAAAGCACATCAGTAACCTCTCCATGTCTGGCCCTCGGTGGGATTCTCTTTTTCCAGTGTGGCCCTCTGGGAAACTGAGTTTGACCCCCCTGGTCTAACCTGTCTGCCTGTCTGTCTGTCTCTCTAACCTGCCTGTCTGTCTGTCTGTCTAGTAAAGGGATCTTCAACAAGGGGTCTGGGACCCACAGAGAGTCTCAGAGTCAGTGCAGAGGGTCTGTCTGTCTCTCTAACCTGTCTGTCTCTCCGTCTGCCTCCTAATTATTGTCATTAAAACCATACATACAGTTTCTCTTTCTTTCATTTGTTTTTAAGTTTGAACTTTGAGTCATTTTTTTACAAAGTATTTGGAAACGATGATGTCAACACATGAATATACAAATATACACAAACTATGAGTGTATATTTGGTGTTGTAATGTTTAACATGTTTGTTTGTTTGTGTCTTCACTACGGCGACAATACATGATTCTGACAAAATATACCCATGTACACACGTATTAATATACCCATGTACACACGTATTAATATACCCATGTACACACGTATTAATATACCCATGTACACACGTATTAATATACCCATGTACACACGTATTAATATACCCATGTACACACGTATTAATATACCCATGTACACACAGAAAGACGTATTAATACACACAGAAAGACGTATTAATATATCCATGTACACACAGAAAGAAGTATTAATATATCCATGTACACACAGAAAGACATATTAATACACACAGAAAGACGTATTAATAATAATATTCTAATGTCTTCCTGTCGACCAATCACAACCTTCTATTTTTCGGGGTCACAGTTTTTTGTTGTAGACGTTTACGTCACTTTTTAACTATGTTTGAGTCGATTTGTTGTTGTTTTGTTTTTGTCACTTTTTTCAACATTCTTTTAACAATATTTTTTGTAATTTGAATAAACACCCACATGCTCTGTTTATATATATATGATGTACTGACCTGCTCATTCATGGATCTATCTGGTGAAGAGTGTGAAGAGGAACGTCCGTGTAACTCTTATCAGTTCAATGTTCCAAACACAGACAGACATTTGGAAAAACAGAAAAATGGGTTCCTACTAGAGCTGTTGAAATAAATCTAATAATGGATGCATGGAATCGTGGACGATGCTGCATCGATAATCAGCCGGCTCATAATCCATTATTTCTGTTTATAATGTAATGTAGGCCTAACAACATTTCTGTTTATAATGTAATGTAGGCCTAACAACATTTCTGTTTATAATGTAATGTAGACCTAACAACATTTCTGTTTATAATGTAATGTAGGCCTAACAACATTTCTGTTTATAATGTAATGTAGGCCTAACAACATTTCTGTTTATAATGTAATGTAGGCCTAACAACATTTCTGTTTACATATTCTGGTATGTTAACACATTCAGGAAGTGCCATGTGCTCAGTGCTGTATAGTTTTATGTATCCAAGTTATTTAGTATCAGAGCTCTGCAGAATGTTTGGTTTTTGAAGCTTGAAAAGCTATGAATTAAATATCCTACATGGCTTTAATAGAAACATGGATTAAATATCCTACATGGCTTTAATAGAAACATGGATTATATATCCTACATGGCTTTAATAGAAACATGGATTAAATATCCTACATGGCTTTAATAGAAACATGGATTAAATATCCTACATGGCTTTAATAGAAACATGGATTAAATATCCTACATGGCTTTAATAGAAACATGGATTAAATATCCTACATGGCTTTAATAGAAACATGGATTAAATATCCTACATGGCTTTAATAGAAACATGGATTAAATATCCTACATGGCTTTAATAGAAACATGGATTAAATATCCTACATGGCTTTAATAGAAACATGGATTAAATATCCTACATGGCTTTAATAGAAACATGGATTAAATATCCTACATGGCTTTAATAGAAACATGGATTAAATATCCTACATGGCTTTAATAGAGACATGGATTAAATATCCTACATGGCTTTAATAGAGACATGGATTAAATATCCTACATGGCTTTAATAGAAACATGGATTAAATATCCTACATGGCTTTAATAGAAACATGGATTAAATATCCTACATGGCTTTAATAGAGACATGGATTAAATATCCTACATGGCTTTAATAGAAACATGGATTATATATCCTACATGGCTTTAATAGAAACATGGATTAAATATCCTACATGGCTTTAATAGAGACATGGATTAAATATCCTACATGGCTTTAATAGAGACATGGATTAAATATCCTGCATGGCTTTAATAGAAACATGGATTAAATATCCTACATGGCTTTAATAGAAACATGAATTAAATATCCTACATGGCTTTAATACAAACATGGATTAAATATCCTACATGGCTTTAATAGAAACATGGATTATATATCCTATATGGCTTTAATAGAGACATGGATTAAATATCCTACATGGCTTTAATAGAGACATGGATTATATATCCTATATGGCTTTAATAGAAACATGGATTAAATATCCTACATGGCTTTAATAGAGACATGGATTAAATATCCTACATGGCTTTAATAGAGACATGGATTAAATATCCCATATGGCTTTAATAGAAACATGGATTAAATATCCTACATGGCTTTAATAGAAACATGGATTAAATATCCTACATGGCTTTAATAGAAACATGAATTAAATATCCTACATGGCTTTAATAGAAACATGGATTATATATCCTACATGGCTTTAATAGAAACATGGATTATATATCCTACATGGCTTTAATAGAAACATGGATTAAATATCCTACATGGCTTTAATAGAAACATGGATTAAATATCCTACATGGCTTTAATAGAAACATGGATTATATATCCTACATGGCTTTAATAGAAACATGGATTAAATATCCTACATGGCTTTAATAGAAACATGGATTAAATATCCTACATGGCTTTAATAGAAACATGGATTATATATCCTACATGGCTTTTAATAGAGATGGATTAAATATCCTACATGGCTTTAATAGAAACATGGATTATATATCCTACATGGCTTTAATAGAAACATGGATTAAATATCCTACATGGCTTTAATAGAAACATGGATTAAATATCCTACATGGCTTTAATAGAAACATGGATTATATATCCTACATGGCTTTAATAGAAACATGGATTATATATCCTACATGGCTTTAATAGAAACATGGATTATATATCCTACATGGCTTTAATAGAAACATGGATTATATATCCTACATGGCTTTAATAGAAACATGGATTAAATATCCTACATGGCTTTAATAGAAACATGGATTAAATATCCTACATGGCTTTAATAGAAACATGGATTATATATCCTACATGGCTTTAATAGAAACGTGGATTAAATATCCTACATGGCTTTAATAGAAACATGGATTATATATCCTATATGGCTTTAATAGAAACGTGGGTTAAATATCCTACATGGCTTTAATAGAAACGTGGATTAAATATCCTACATGGCTTTAATAGAAACATGGATTAAATATCCTACATGGCTTTAATAGAAACATGGATTAAATATCCTACATGACTTTAATAGAAACGTGGATTAAATATCCTACATGGCTTTAATAGAAACATGGATTAAATATCCTACATGGCTTTAATAGAGACATGGATTAAATATCCTACATGACTTTAATAGAAACATGGATTATATATCCCACATTGGCTTTAATAGAAACATGGATTATATATCCTACATGGCTTTAATAGAAACATGGATTATATATCCTACATGGCTTTAATAGAAACATGGATTAAATATCCTACGTGGCTTTAATAGAAACATGGATTATATATCCTACATGGCTTTAATAGAAACATGGATTATATATCCTACATGGCTTTAATAGAAACATGGATTAAATATCCTACATTGGCTTTAATAAAACATGGATTATATATCCTAACTGGCTTTAATAGAAACATGGATTAAATATCCTACATGGCTTTAATAGAAACATGGATTATATATCCTCATTGGCTTTAATAGAAACATGGATTATATATCCTACATGGCTTTAATAGAAACATGGATTATATATCCTACATGGCTTTAATAGAAACATGGATTATATATCCTACATGGCTTTAATAGAAACATGGATTATATATCCTACATGGCTTTAATAGAAACATGGATTATATATCCTACATGGTTTTAATAGAAACATGGATTATATATCCTACATGGCTTTTAATAGAGACATGGATTAAATATCCTACATGGCTTTAATAGAAACATGGATTATATATCCTACATGGCTTTAATAGAAACATGGATTAAATATCCTACATGGCTTTAATAGAAACATGGATTAAATATCCTACATGGCTTTAATAGAAACATGGATTAAATATCCTACATGGCTTTAATAGAAACATGGATTAAATATCCTACATGGCTTTAATAGAAACATGGATTATATATCCTACATGGCTTTAATAGAAACATGGATTATATATCCTACATGGCTTTAATAGAAACATGGATTATATATCTCCATGGCTTTAATAGAAACATGGATTAAATATCCTCACATGGCTTTAATAGAAACATGGATTAAATATCCTACGTGGCTTTAATAGAGACATGGATTAAATATCCTACATGGCTTTAATAGAAACATGGATTAAATATCCTACATGGCTTTAATAGAAACATGGATTAAATATCCTACATGGCTTTAATAGAAACATGGATTAAATATCCTACATGGCTTTAATAGAAACATGAATTAAATATCCTACATGGCTTTAATAGAAACATGGATTAAATATCCTACATGGCTTTAATAGAAACATGGATTAAATATCCTATATGGCTTTAATAGAAACATGGATTAAATATCCTACATGGCTTTAATAGAAACATGGATTAAATATCCTACATGGCTTTAATAGAGACATGGATTAAATATCCTACATGGCTTTAATAGAAACATGGATTATATATCCTACATGGCTTTAATAGAAACATGGATTAAATATCCTATATGGCTTTAATAGAGACATGGATTAAATATCCTATATGGCTTTAATAGAAACATGGATTAAATATCCTACATGGCTTTAATAGAGACATGGATTAAATATCCTACATGGCTTTAATAGAGACATGGATTAAATATCCTACATGGCTTTAATAGAGACATGGATTAAATTTCCTACATGGCTTTAATAGAGACATGGATTAAATATCCTACATGGCTTTAATAGAGACATGGATTAAATATCCTACATGGCTTTAATAGAGACATGGATTAAATATCCTACATGGCTTTAATAGAAACATGAATTAAATATCCTACATGGCTTTAATAGAAACATGGATTAAATATCCTACATGGCTTTAATAGAGACATGGATTAAATATCCTACATGGCTTTAATAGAAACATGGATTAAATATCCTCACATGGCTTTAATAGAGACATGGATTAAATATCCTACATGGCTTTAATAGAGACATGGATTAAATTTCCTACATGGCTTTAATAGAGAAATGGATTAAATATCCTACATGGCTTTAATAGAAACATGGATTAAATATCCTACATGGCTTTAATAGAGACATGGATTAAATATCCTACATGGCTTTAATAGAGACATGGATTAAATATCCTACATGGCTTTAATAGAGACATGGATTAAATATCCTACATGGCTTTAATAGAGACATGGATTAAATTTCCTACATGGCTTTAATAGAGACATGGATTAAATATCCTACATGGCTTTAATAGAAACATGGATTAAATATCCTGCATGGCTTTTATAGAGATGGATTAAATATCCTATATGGCTTTAATAGAAACATGGATTAAATATCCTATATGGCTTTAATAGAAACATGGATTAAATATCCTATATGGCTTTAATAGAAACATGGATTAAATATCCTACATGGCTTTAATAGAAACATGGATTAAATATCCTACATGGCTTTAATAGAGATGGATTAAATATCCTATATGGCTTTAATAGAAACATGAATTAAATATCCTACATGGCTTTAATAGAAACATGGATTAAATATCCTATATGGCTTTAATAGAAACATGAATTAAATATCCTACATGGCTTTAATAGAAACATGGATTAAATATCCTATATGGCTTTAATAGAAACATGGATTAAATATCCTATATGGCTTTAATAGAAACATGGATTAAATATCCTACATGGCTTTAATAGAAACATGAATTAAATATCCTATGGCTTTAATAGAAACATGGATTAAATATCCTATATGGCTTTAATAGAAACATGGATTATATATCCTACATGGCTTTAATAGAAACATGGATTAAATATCCTATATGGCTTTAATAGAAACATGGATTAAATATCCTATATGGCTTTAATAGAAACATGGATTAAATATCCTACATGGCTTTAATAGAAACATGAATTAAATATCCTACATGGCTTTAATAGAAACATGGATTAAATATCCTACATGGCTTTAATAGAAACATGGATTAAATATCCTACATGGCTTTAATAGAAACATGGATTAAATATCCTACATGGCTTTAATAGAAACATGGATTAAATATCCTACATGGCTTTAATAGAAACATGAATTAAATATCCTACATGGCTTTAATAGAAACATGGATTAAATATCCTACATGGCTTTAATAGAGACATGGATTAAATATCCTATATGGCTTTAATAGAAACATGGATTAAATATCCTACATGGCTTTAATAGAGACATGGATTAAATATCCTACATGGCTTTAATAGAAACATGGATTAAATATCCTACATGGCTTTAATAGAGACATGGATTAAATATCCTACATGGCTTTAATAGAGACATGGATTAAATATCCTACATGGCTTTAATAGAAACATGGATTAAATATCCTACATGGCTTTAATAGAGACATGGATTAAATATCCTACATGGCTTTAATAGAAACATGGATTAAATATCCTACATGGCTTTAATAGAAACATGGATTAAATATCCTACATGGCTTTAATAGAAACATGGATTAAATATCCTACATGGCTTTAATAGAAACATGGATTAAATATCCTACATGGCTTTAATAGAAACATGGATTAAATATCCTACATGGCTTTAATAGAGACATGGATTAAATATCCTACATGGCTTTAATAGAAACATGGATTAAATATCCTACATGGCTTTAATAGAGACATGGATTAAATATCCTATATGGCTTTAATAGAGACATGGATTAAATATCCTACATGGCTTTAATAGAGACATGGATTAAATATCCTACATGGCTTTAATAGAGACATGGATTAAATATCCTATATGGCTTTAATAGAAACATGGATTAAATATCCTACATGGCTTTAATAGAAACATGGATTAAATATCCTACATGGCTTTAATAGAAACATGGATTAAATATCCTACATGGCTTTAATAGAAACATGGATTAAATATCCTACATGGCTTTAATAGAAACATGGATTAAATATCCTGCATGGCTTTAATAGAGACATGGATTAAATATCCTATATGGCTTTCATAGAAACATGGATTAAATATCCTACATGGCTTTAATAGAGACATGGATTAAATATCCTATATGGCTTTAATAGAAACATGGATTAAATATCCTATATGGCTTTAATAGAAACATGGATTATATATCCTACATGGCTTTAATAGAAACATGGATTAAATATCCTACATGGCTTTAATAGAGACATGGATTAAATATCCTACATGGCTTTATAGAAACATGGATTAAATATCCTACATGGCTTTAATAGAAACATGGATTAAATATCCTACATGGCTTTAATAGAGAGATGGATTAAATATCCTATATGGCTTTAATAGAAACATGGATTAAATATCCTATATGGCTTTAATAGAAACATGGATTAAATATCCTATATGGCTTTAATAGAAACATGGATTAAATATCCTACATGGCTTATAAAGAGATGGATTAAATATCCTATATGGCTTTAATAGAAACATGAATTAAATATCCTACATGGCTTTAATAGAAACATGGATTAAATATCCTACATGGCTTTAATAGAGACATGGATTAAATATCCTATATGGCTTTAATAGAAACATGGATTAAATATCCTACATGGCTTTAATAGAAACATGGATTAAATATCCTACATGGCTTTAATAGAGAGATGGATTAAATATCCTACATGGCTTTAATAGAAACATGGATTAAATATCCTACATGGCTTTAATAGAGAGATGGATTAAATATCCTACATGGCTTTAATAGAAACATGGATTAAATATCCTACATGGCTTTAATAGAAACATGGATTAAATATCCTACATGGCTTTAATAGAAACATGGATTAAATATCCTACATGGCTTTAATAGAGACATGGATTAAATATCCTACATGGCTTTAATAGAGACATGGATTAAATATCCTACATGGCTTTAATAGAGACATGGATTAAATATCCTACATGGCTTTAATAGAGAGATGGATCTGACGCATCGTGATGCATCGAGATATCGAGTCGAAGACATGATAACAGTATTCGAATCGGGAGATCAGTGAAGATTCACACCTCTAGTTCAAATATCCAATTTTTCATTTTTTTCCACCTTGACAAATTAAAAACTTGGATCTTTAAACTGTTTTTCCAATTTTCTGTTTTTATTCAGAGGATCAGAAATTTAGAAAATTACTAAATTGCGTCTGGGCTCCAATTATTCATAATACTGCCACCATGGTGTCCTCTCCCTCGTTCTGCCTAGCCCTGGCCCCCATGGTGGAGAGGCAGAACGTAGGGGTGACAAGGAGGCCAGGCGAGGAAGAGGGGGGGAGCGAGCAGGGACATAGCCTGGTAGGAGGTCAGAAATGTAACTGGGTGCGAGATTATGGAGTGCTTTGTATGAGAAGGGTCTTAAATTCAATAAAATAAAAACAGAAAATTGGAAAAACAGTTTAAAGATCCAGTTTATTAATTTGTCATGGTGGAAAAAAATTAAAAATTGGATATTTGAACCCATTTTTCTGTGTTTCCAAATGTCCGTTTGTGTTTAGAACATTGAACTGATGAGAGTCACACGGACCAGGAACCATCCACGTTATGTTTTTTGGACAATTAGTTTGAAAGAAACCCAAATTTCTGATATAAATCTTTGTGTAAACGGCTCAGATTAGACCCGAGGACACAGGACGGTAAACAGTCCCAGTGTGTGCTCCTTTAATAATAATAATAATAATAATAATAATAATAATAATAATAATAATAATAATAATAATAATGATGATGTAATAATACAGCCGGTCCAGCAGGGGGCTCTGGCGGCTGCTTCCCGCCGTTAGAACCGGAAGCAGCAACAGAGCAGGCAGCACCAACCGAGCACCGGAACCATCGAGCGGCCGCTGCAGCAAACTAACCGGAGAAAACGGCTCGCAGCTACCGACCGGAGCAGCTGGAGCCACCGGAGGACAACCGACACCTTTACCGACAGCATGCACGGTTCAGGGGTAACGGAGTGACGTCACAAGGTGAGCTTTATTAGCGTCCGACAGCCGGTTAATGTAGCTAACGT
>NC_053117.1:43153763-43173763 GCF_010015445.1 Perca fluviatilis | reverse complement strand
TGCATGTTATAATGTGTGACTTGTTGAGCCAGTCAGCCTCTAAGTCAAGTAAAACACAAAGAAAAGACACGTTTTGAACACAGAAAGCAGTTTGCCAGTCAAGTGAAACTGTTTCAGCACCACGGACAGCGACAGCTGATGGACAGCGATGGTGCTGAACAGGCCAAGAGCTCTCAGTCAGAGACACACTATAGAACTGACATGGCACTATATATATATATATATATATATATTAGTCATATATATATTGAGGGGGCCCCCAATTGGCTCAGGGCCCTGAGGGGGCCACACTCACGCTATCTCCGCTACTGGTGTTGACCTTTGACCCCCAGCTGTAACATGTTGACCTTTGACCCCAGCTGTAACATGTTGACCTTTGGCCCCAGCTGTAACATGTTGACCTTTGACCCCAGCTGTAACATGTTGCCTTTGACCCCAGCTGTAACGTGTTGACCTTTGACCCCAGCTGTAACGTGTTGACCTTTGACCCCAGCTGTAACGTGTTGACCTTTGACCCCAGCTGTAACGTGTTGACCTTTGACCCCCCAGCAGCGTCTTCAGGTTCGGGTGGCTGCTCCTCTCTGGAGCTGCGTGTGCCGTCACGTCGGGTGAGAAACTCAGAAGATATACTATCTAAAAATATATATATATATATATATATATATATATATATATATATATATATATATACAGTACAGGCCAAAAGTTTGGACACACCTTCTCATTCAATGCATTTCCTTTTATTTTCATGACTATTTACATTGTAGATTCTCACTGAAGGCATCAAAACTATGAATGAACACATATGGAATTATGTACTTAACAAAAAAGTGTGAAATAACTGAAAACATGTCTTATATTTTAGATTCCTCAAAGTAGCCACCCTTTGCTTTTGATAACTCAGCAAACCCTTGGTGTTCTCTCAATGAGCTTCATGAGGTAGTCACCTGAAATGGTTTTACCTTCACAGGTGTGCCTTGTCAGGGTTCATTAGTGGAATTGTTTCCCTTATTAATAAAAAGCAAAGGGTGGCTACTTGAGGAATCTAAAATATAAGACATGTTTTCAGTTATTTCACACTTTTTGTTAAGTACATAATTCCATATGTGTTCATTCATAGTTTTGATGCCTTCAGTGAGAATCTACAATGTAAATAGTCATGAAAATAAAAAGGAAACTCATTGAATGAGAAAGTGTGTCCAAACTTTTGCCTGTACTGTATATATATATATATATATATATATATATATATATATATATATATCAACAGTCGGACACACTGAAGAGTATAAGTTATTTTTGTGTGTGTGTGTGTGTGTGTCAGGGTGAAGTATATGGGGGTGTTCTCCTACCTGCTGCTGCTGGGCGTGGCTTCTCTGCACACCTGGAACCTGATTGGAGATCGAACCGTCAGTCACGTGAGTCCAGATCACATGACTGTGTCTGTGTTAACTCAGCCGGCCGTATGTGTATTTATCACGTTAAAGGGGTGATAGAATGGTTATATAGGGTATTTATCACGTTAAAGGGGTGATAGAATGATTATATAGGGTATTTATCACGTTAAAGGGGTGATAGAATGATTATATAGGGTATTTATCACGTTAAAGGGTGATAGAATGATTATATAGGGTATTTATCATGTTAAAGGGGTGATAGAATGATTATATAGGGTATTTATCACGTTAAAGGGTGATAGAATGGTTATATAGGGTAGAATAACGCTAAAGGGTGATAGAATGATTATATAGGTATTTATCAGCTAAAGGTGATAGAATGATATATAGGGTATTTATCACTTAAAGGGTGATAGAATGATTATATAGGTATTTATCATATTAAAGGGTGATAGAATGATTATATAGGTATTTATCACGTTAAAGGGTGATAGAATGGTTATATAGGGTATTTATCACGTTAAAGGGTGATAGAATGATTATATAGGGTATTTATTCGTTAAAGGGTGATAGAATGATTATAGGGTATTTATCACGTTAAAGGGCTGATAGAATGATTATATAGGGTATTTATCACGTTAAAGGGGTGATAGAATGATTATATAGGGTATTTATCATGTTAAAGGGGTGATAGAATGATTATATAGGGTATTTATCATGTTAAAGGGGTGATAGAATGATTATATAGGGTATTTATCATGTTAAGAGGGTGATAGAATGATTATATAGGGTATTTATCATGTAAAGGAGGTGATAGAATGATATATAGGGTATTTATAAAGGTGATAGAAAATGATTATATAGGGTATTATCATAGCGAAGGGGGGATAGAATGATTATATAGGGTATTTATCAATGCAAGGATAGAATGATATATAGGGTATTTATCATGTTAAAGGGTGATAGAATGATTATATAGGGTATTTATCACATAAAGGGGTGATAGAATGATTATATAGGGTATTATAATGAATGGATAGAATGATTAGGATATCACATAAGGGTAGAATGATTATATAGGATTATCACATTAAAGGGGTGATAGATGATTATATAATTTATCACTAGCGGTGTAGAAGATTATTAGGAAAAAAAAAAAAAAAGTACAAGGAAAAAAAAGAAAAAAAACAACGAAGAAATAGGAATGAAGAAGGAAGAGAGAACAACAAGAAAGTAAAACGGAAGAAAATAAAAAAAAAAAGAAAAAAAGAAAAGGATGAAAAAGAACAAAACAAAGAACACAGATGATGGAATAAGAAATGAAGAAAAAGAAACACAGATGAGAATGAACAGAAAGGAATGAAAGAAGGTGGATAGAAGGAAGACAGGGAGGAAGAAGGAAAGAGAGTGGAGGACACAGAAGGTGGAAGAATGATATAGGTGAAAGAAGAATACAGGATGGACAAGTGGTAGAATGAAGAGAGAAGAATAAGGGGAAAGTGGAGGAATGAAGAGGACACAAAAGGAAGAATGAATATAGGTGAAAAAATAGGAGAATATTGACAAGGTGAGAATGAGAAAGAAGAAAGAAGGGAGACAAGTGGAGTAGAATGATATTAGGGTGAGGAAGAAGGAGGAAGGACGGTGGATGGGAATAAAGGTGGAGAGAAGGAAGGGTATGGACACAAATGGAAGATGGAAAGTGAGATGAACAAGTGGAGAAGGAAAAAGGTGGAGGAATAAAGAATGAGTGGATGGAAGAAGGTGGAGGAATGGGAAAAGGTAGGAGGGAAAGTAGAAGAAAGAAAGAATGGAAAAGGAAGGAAAGGGTGAATGGGGACAAAGGTGAGGATGAAAGGAAGGAAAGGTGGATAGAAAGTTGGAACAGTGTGGAGAATGGAACAGAAAGGTGGATAGAATGGAAAAGAAGGAAAAGGTGGAGGATGAAGGAATGGGAATGGAGAAGGAATAAAGGTGGAAAGGAAGGAGGGGGAAGTACAAGGAGAAGAAGAGGAAGATTAAAAAACGAGTAGAAATCACAACAAAACACAGGGAACCAACAACTAAAAAAACAAAAAACACAAAACAAGGAAAAAAGATCAAAAGAAAAGATGAAAGAAAAAAAACACAAGTAGATGACAAAAATAAACAGGATAAGAGACACAATGCAAAGAACAGATAAGAAAACAAGAGAAGACCTATATAACACACAATAGAATGAAGTAAAGGAAGACACAGTAGAATGACAAGAGAAAAGACAAAAATATAAAACAATAGAACACATTAGAATAATAAATAAAGACAAGAATAAGACACAAGAAAAACTGAAAAATGAAAAATAGAAAAAAAAAAGGAAACACAAACACACAAGGTGGAAGAATGAAAAAGACACACACAGGTGGATAGATGATAAATGAAAAAGGAAGAAAACACACAGAAAGGATAGAATGTATATAGGGGACACAAAAAGGTGGAAATGAAACACAGAGTGTGGAGAGAATAATAGGAAAAAGGATGGATGGAAGGAAGAGTGGAGAATGACACAAAGGATAGAATGAAGGGAGTGGATATAAAGAAGTGAAGAAAAGGAGAGAAGAAGGGTACACAGAAGGTGGAGGAATGGATATATAGGAAGGAAAAAGGTGGATAGAATGAAACACAAAGAAAGGGAAGAAGAAAAAGAAGGACAAGGAAGGAAGAGGAAAAAGGTGTATAGGATGGACACAAAAAGGGGGGAATAGGGTATGGAGAGAAGGGGTAGAATGGAAGAAGGAGAAAAAAGGGTAGTGAAAAGGGTATGAAGAAGGGGAGAATGACGGGTGGACACATAGTGGAGAATGGAAAAAGGAAAAAGAAAAGGAGGAATATAATGGACAAAAGGAGGAAGTAGTAAGGAAAATAGTGGAGAAAAAAGGAAGGAGGAAGGAAAGGAAGGAAAATAAGAGAAGAAAGAATAGAGGATAGAAGGAAGAATAGGGTGGAGAAGGACAGGAGAAGGATAGTGGATAGAATGAAGGTAGGTGGACAGTGAAGGTGGAGAATGGAAGAAGGAAGAAAAGTGGAGAATGAATATAGGAGGAGAAAAGGTGGTAGAATAAGGAAGAAGAAGGTGGAGGAATGAAGAGGATAAAAGAAGGTGGAATAGAATGGATATAGTGGAGAAAAATGGAGAGAAAGGTGGAATAGAAGTAGGTGAAGAGAAAGAAAGGAAAAGGGGGAAAAGAGGAGATGGAAGAGGAAGGAAGAAAGGACAATAGGGAGACAAAAGAGGAAGGATGTGGACACAGTAAAAGGTGGAAGAATGAATAGGTGGGGAGGAAGACGGGAAGGAGGTGGAGAGAAGGACGAAAAGAAGAGAAGGAAGGAGAAGAAAGGGTGGATAGGAATGATATAGGAAGGAAAAAAAGGGGGATAGAATGAGGAAGGAAGAGGATGAAAAGAAGGGAGGAAGAAAACAAAAGAAAAAAAAAGGGAAAAAAGGGAAAGAAAGAAAACACGCAAAGAAAAAAAGGAAAGAAAAGGAAAAAAAAAAAAAGATAGAATGATTATATAGGGTATTTATCATGTTTAAAAGGTGATAGAATGATTATATAGGTATTTATCATGTTTAAAAGGGTGATAGAATGGTTATATAGGGTATTTATCATGTTTAAAAGGGTGATAGAATGATTATATAAGGTATTTATCACTTTTAAAAAGGGGTGATAGAATGGTTATATAGGTATTTATCATGTTTTAAAAGGGTGATAGAATGGTTATATAGGGTATTTATCATGTTTAAAAAGGGTGATAGAATGATTATATAGGGTATTTATCACGTTTAAAAGGGTGATAGAATGGTTATATAGGGTATTTATCATGTTTAAAAGGGTGATAGAATGGTTATATAGGGTATTTATCATGTTTAAAAGGGTGATAGAATGATTATATAGGTATTTATCACATTAAAGGGTGATAGAATGATTATATAGGCATTTATCACGTTAAAGGGGTGATAGAATGGTTATATAGGGTATTTATCACGTTAAAGGGGTGATAGAATGGTTATATAGGGTATTTATCACGTTAAAGGGGTGATAGAATGATTATATAGGGTATTTATCATGTTAAAGGGGTGATAGAATGATTATATAGGGTATTTATCACGTTAAAGGGTGATAGAATGATTATATAGGGTATTTATCACGTTAAAGGGTGATAGAATGATTATATAGGGTATTTATCACGTTAAAGGGGTGATAGAATGATTATATAGGGTATTTATCACATTAAAGGGGTGATAGAATGATTATATAGGGTATTTATCACGTTAAAGGGGTGATAGAATGATTATATAGGGTATTTATCACGTTAAAGGGGTGATAGAATGATTATATAGGGTATTTATCACGTTAAAGGGGTGATAGAATGATTATATAGGGTATTTATCACGTTAAAGGGGTGATAGAATGATTATATAGGGTATTTATCACGTTAAAGGGGTGATAGAATGATTATATAGGGTATTTATCACGTTAAAGGGGTGATAGAATGGTAATATAGGGTATTTCACACTGTTCCTTAAGGTCTCCTAATGGGGTATGGAACATTGGTTGGGTTGTTACCCTGTTAAATGGGACTGGACTGAAACGAGAGCTTTTCTGCCTTATATTGTCTGCTCATGAATATTTAGATGAGCTGCACGCTGATTGGTTGAGCTTAACACACACACACACACACACACACACACACACACACAACCCCTTTTTCCTCAGCAGCAGCTGTCTTCACACTGTTCCTAACTCCAGACATGCCCGCTATGCCGCTGGCTGTCCCCGACACATCAACTCATCAACTAATCTAACTGTACAAAGCACCAGATACAGAGTTCCTTACAGTCTATTCATCTTCCTGTGTGTCACACACACACACACACACACACACACACACACACACACATACACACACACACCTGTGCTTTCGTCACTGTTCCCTGAGGATCCATGTTTGATAAAAAGTTAACGTACCGTGAACCTCTGCCGGCAGCTGCTGCACCCCCCCCACTGAGAGTCCACTGGGCCACTGATTTAAATCCACATGTCCCGCTCAGCTGTCTGATATCTCCTCCTTTTCTCTGGGCCAGTATCCAGTCTGATATCTCCTCCTTTTCTCTGGGCCAGTATCCAGTCTGATATCTCCTCCGGTAAACTGTGGAGCTCCTCAACTCCATAACAGTCGTACTAAATTTGCAATTAGCCATCCATTGTTCTAAAACGGCCCATCTTTGAGCTTTATATAGTTTATTTCTCGCATAAAAAAGTCTCAGAAGTGAATTCAGTAATGCAACAGCAGGTGAACAATGTATACAATTTCTGAGATTTGCGCGACCGAGATTTAGAAGATCAACTGACCTCAGATCAGTTAGTGGCCTAGGATGTAAATTTTGGGGCGTTACAAAGATAGAAGGTAGAGCCAGACGAGGAGGAGTTGAGAGTTTGATGTCAACTTTCAAATTGTGAGATTTTCATAGTAAAGAGGAGTCAGTGGGATGTAGAGGTTCTATGTGTGTCCTGTTCACCCTCCAAACTGTTGTTACTTATCTATGACAAGATAACATCAGTTTTGCATTCTATCACCCCTTTAAAAACGATGAGCAGCCAAACGTTTTCTCATAATTGACTCTGTGTGTGTGTGTGTGTGTGTGTGTGTGTGTGTGTGTGTGTGTGTGTGTGTGTGTGTGTGTGTGTGTGTGTGTGTGTGTGTGTGTGGTGTGGGTGTGTGTGTGTGTGGTGGGTGGGGTGTGTGTGGTGGGTGGGGTGTGTGTGCAGTGTGTGTGTCGGGCTGTGTGTCTGCTCGTGGTTCCTCTCCTTCTCTACGTGTTCTGGTTCTACGTCCACCTGACTCTGCTGCACCGTAGCGGACCGCACGACCAGCTGATGAGCTCCGCCTTCCAGGCCAGTCTGGAGGTAACACACACACACACACACACAGACACACACACACACAGACACACACACACAGACACAGACACACACACACACACACACACACACACACACACACACACACAGAGACACACACACACACACACACACACACACACACAGACACACACACACAGACACACAGAGACACACACACACAGAGACACACACACACACACAGACAGACACACAGAGACACACACACACACACACAGAGACACACACACACACACACACACAGACAGAGACACACACACACACACAGACACACACACACACAGACACACAGAGAGACACACACACACACAGCACACACACAGAGACACACACACACACACAGAGACACACAGACACACACACACACACACAGACACACAGAGACACAACACACACACACACAGACAGAGACACATATACACACACACAGACACAAACACACACAGACACACACACAGAACACACACAGACAACACACACACACACAGACACACACACACACACACACACACACACACAGACACACCACAACACAACAACACACACAAAACACACATACAAACACACACAGACACACACAGACACACACACACAAAACACACAGAGCACACACACACACACACACACACACACACACAGACAGAGACACATATACATATACATAACACACACACACCACACAGACACACACAGAGAACACACACAGAAACAGACTGGTGTGTGTGTGTGTGTGTGTGTGTGTGTGTGTGTGTGTGTGTGTGTGTGTGTGTGTGTGTCTGTGTGTGTGTGTCTGTGTAGCGTTGTCTGTGTGTGTGTGTGTGTGTGTGTGTGTGTGTTCAGGGTGGTCTCTCCAGGATCACTCAGGGTCAGCCTCTGGAAGTGGCTTACGGCAGTCAGGTGACTTTAAGAAGCTCCTCCTCCCAGCCAATCCCCTGCTGGCTCCACTCGCACAAAGTCAACTACCCAATCAGGTGCTGCCAGCTCTCACACACACACACACACACACACACACACACACACACACACACACACACACCCCCCAGACCAGACTTTCCTCCTCCACAGTGGTTTGGTCTGCTTAGCTAGCAGAGAGCTAACGTTAGCAGACTACTTTAGCAGTCTGAGTCAGAGCATGTTCACCACTATGTGATACTGGAGTCAGCTCCTCTACCACCTGTGGTTTCTACAATTTCAATAAAAGATTGATTCATTTTTAAAAAGGTTTCAGGCCCGTAAAAACCAGAGACAGTATATATAAACTGGACCAGCAGACCCCGTGTCTCTGGTCTGAGACCAGTGAAGGATATCAGAAGTCTCTTTCCCGGTGCTGGCTGAGCGTTACTGAGCAGCCTCCAACTGAGCTTGAAGACGTAGATGTGACGTGAGCAACCTGTCTGAAAGTGTGAAGTCTTCTGGTAGCTGTGCCGAGAAATCTCAATCATTCCCAATCTTACAGAGACGGAGAGCGAGGGTATATGTAAGGAGATAACATAGGCACAGGCTAATTACTGATCACTAACATGCTAGTTAACATTAGTCATTAAACCTAAACAGATAATGGAAGTCCAAACTGCCTGTGAGCTTCTCCTGTACTATACGGTAATTCCTCTACTGTGTGACAGTAAGTCTCGTGGTTATGACACAATCGTTAGCCTATTGTTATAAAAGCGTCTGCTACGGAGCCATAACGTGAGCTACAAGGTAATGGAGCCTTTTATACGTTGTCGTGTTTCTTTAGAAATAAACAACGGACAAATAGAGTCTTTAAACGCTTCAGATGTAAAGTTATTCTCTGTCAGAGTGGCGTCAGAATGAATGGGAGCCAATGGGATGCTAACGGGAGGTGATGCTAACGGGAGGTGATGCTAACGGGAGGTGATGCTAACGGGAGGTGATGCTAACGGGAGGTGATGCTAACGGGAGGCGATGCTAACGGGAGGCGATGCTAACGGGAGGTGATGCTAACGGGAGGCGATGCTAACGGGAGGCAATGCTAACGGGAGGTGATGCTAACGGGAGGTGATGCTAACGGGAGGCAATGCTAACGGGAGGTGATGCTAACGGGAGGTGATGCTAACGGGAGGTGATGCTAACGGGAGGTGATGGCTCGGTAGCATCAGAATGGCGCCATAGGAGGTTTGAGTTCTGAAGCGAAGCTTACCCCCTTGGCAAAAACTACACTAACACCACTTCCTGTTTCCTGTTGAGGTATGAGAATGGGCGGGGCAAACTAACACCACTTCCTGTTTCCTGTTGAGGTATGAGAATGGGCGGGGCAGCTCTCACCAGCAGCAGGTCACATGTTACCCTTTCAAAGACGTCAACAACTGGTGGATCATCAAAGACCCCGACAGGTACAGCTGTCTGTCTGTCTGCCTGTCTGTCTGCCTGTCTGTCTCTCTGCCTGTCTGTCTTCCTGTCTGTCTCTCTGCCTGTCTGACTGTCTGTCTGTCTGTCCCTCTATCTGTGTTTCAGGTGATGTGTCTGTTTATCTGACTGTCTTTCTGTCTGTCTTCCTGTCTGTCTCTCTGTCTGTCTGTCTGTCTGCCTTCCTGTCTGTCTGTCTGTCTCTCTGTCTGTCTGTCTGACTAACTGTCAGTCTGTCTGTCTGTCTGTATGTCTGTGTCTCAGGTGATGTGTCTATCTGTCTGTGTCTCAGGTGATGTGTCTGTCTGTCTGTCCTGCCTCCTCACCTGTCTCTCTCTCTGTGAGACAGACAGGATCTGGTGGTCAGCAGTCCTCCTCGACCAGTGCGTCACGGTGATGTCATCCAGCTGCTTCATGGGATGACATCACGCTTCCTCAACAGGTACGCTGCTGTCTGTCTGTCTGACTGACTGACTCTCTCTGCATCTGTCTCTGTCTCACCCTCTGTCTGTCTGACTGTCTCTCTCTGTCTGTCTCTCTCTGCATCTTTCTGTCTGTCTCTCTCTGCATCTGTCTGTCTGTCTCTCTGTATCTGTCTGTCTGTCTGTCTATCTGTTTCTGTATCTGTTTGTCTGTCTCACCCTCTGCCTGTCTGTCCCTCTCTGCATCTGTCTGTCTCTCTAATCTCCAGTCTGTCAGTTCTGTGATTTTGACTTCCTTTGTGTGTGTGTGTGTGTGGTGTGTGTCTGTGTGTGTGTGTGTGTGTGTGTGTGTGTGTGTGTGTGTGTGTCTGTGTGTGTGTCTCTGTGTGTGTATCTGTGTGTGTGTCTCTGTGTGCGTGCGTGTGTGTGTGTCTCTGTCTGTGTGTGTGTGTGTGTGTGTATGTGTGTGTGTGTGTGTGTGTGTGTGTGTGTGTGTGTGTGTGTGTGTGTGTGTGTGTGTGTGTGTGTGTGTGTGTGTGTTGCAGTCATGATGTAGCAGCTCCCATGAGCCCTCACTCTCAGGAAGTGTCGGGTTACATTGACTTCAACGTCTCCATGGCAGCTCAGAACCTGTGGAGAGTGGGTGAGCACACACACACACACACACACACACACACACACACACACACACACACACACACACACACACACACACACAGACACAGACAGACAGACAGACAGACACAGACACAGACAGACACACACACACAGAGACACATCACACACACACACACACACACACACACACACACATACACACACAGAGACACACACACACACACACAGAAAAACAAGACACACACTGTGGTGGAAGTTTTCCTTGAAGCAGCAAAGTTAGTGATATT
Organism: Perca fluviatilis; assembly: GCF_010015445.1. Lineage (NCBI taxonomy): Eukaryota > Metazoa > Chordata > Actinopteri > Perciformes > Percidae > Perca > Perca fluviatilis. Next base: position 43,162,712 of record NC_053117.1, on the reverse strand, counting down.
CATGATAAAATCAAAACGAATAACGACTGTTTGAGAATTAAACCAAAGTTTGGTCTTTGAGTATTTATTTACATTTGCAAATGGAGAAAATACAGTTTCAAAGGTACACGCAGCACAACTGAAAATGTCTTTCTAACCTAAAGTCTAAACATCCAAACATATAGTGAAGAAACTCTGTTAAGCCACCCCTCTAAATGTATCTTCTAGTATGGCCATAGTTGAAAAGAGACATCATTAACAGTCACAGCTGCTTCTCACCTTCCCTCTGCTCCTGTTCTTAACATTAGCCTAAACAACAGTTTATCTCAGGAGACAGAAAGCTACGTAGTTCTCACTGTCGTAAACAGTCATCGGCCTTCTCCACTTCTATCTAAGCAAAAGACAACAATGTGAGAAGGTTCAGGCTAGTAGAACTAAATAACTCTACTGGGCTATAGTTCACGGTTGCCAACTATTTCACTTGGAGCCTTTTGAATCTACACATGAAGAAGCTAAATCTTGTGGCGTTATAAAACAATCATTAAACCAATGGTTAATATCATTAAACAAATGGTTAAAATAAAATTTGCCACCACAACACACACACACACAGAGACACACACACACAGAGACACACAGAGACACACACACACACACAGACACAGAGACACACACACACACCCATCAACAACCATGGCGCCCCCTGGTGATGCTGTACAGACGCCGGTGACTAACTGAGAGAAATAGAAATAAATAGACAACATAAAGTAATCCTGCATATTATCATCACAACAGTACCCATACTGTTGGGTACTACTACAGGTTATGTTTATTAAATGTACTGTAGTAGTACCCAACATACTGTTGGGTACTACTACAGGTTATGTTTATTAAATGTACTGTAGTAGTACCCAACATACTGTTGGGTACTACTACAGGTTATGTTTATTAATTGTAGTAGTACAATTCAACTATACTGTTGAGTACTACTACAGGTTATGTTTATTATAAGCTGTAGTATTCCAACATACTATTGGGTACTACTACAGGTTATGTTTATTAAATGTCACTAGTAGTAACCCAACAGTACCCATACTGTTGGGTACTACTACAGGTTATGTTTATTAAATGTCTGTAGTAGTACCCAACATACTGTTAGTACTACTACAGGTTATGTTTATTAAATGTACTGTAGTGAGTACCCAACATACTGTGGGTACTACTACAGGTTATGTTTATTAAATGTCTGTAATAGTTATTCAACAGTACCCATACTGTTGGGTACTACTACAGGTTATGTTTATTAATTGTATGTAGTAGTCCAACATATGTTAACTACTACAGGTTATGTTTATTAGTAATATTGTAGTGGTATCCAACATACCGTTAAGTACTACTACAGGTTATGTTTATTAAATGTACTGTAGTAGTATCCAATATACTGTTAGGTACTACTACAGGTTATGTTATTAATGTAATGCTGTAGTAGTATCCAACATACTGTTGGGTACTACTACAGGTTATGTTTATTAAATGTACTGTAGTAGTATCCAACATATTGTTGGGTACTACTACTACTAAAATAATAATGCAGACTAGAATCACTATTATCAATGGCTAATAGTTAGCGTTAGGCAGCCACAGCTAACATATTCCATCTATATCTCTGTACCTCTCTGTCCATGTGTCCTGATTTGGTTGGCTCTGAATCATGTGTATGTGTAATCATGTCTGATTGGTTGAAGGTCTGTGAATCATAATGTATATTATAATCTCATGTCCTGATTGGTTGAAGGTCTGAATCATAATGTGTATGTATAATCTCATGTCCTGATTGGTTGAAGGTCTGAATCATAATGTATATTATAATCTCTTGTCCTAGGTGGTTGAAGGTCTGAATCATAATGTATATTATAAATATATGTCTGATTGGTTGAAGGTCTGAATCATAATCTATAATGTAATCTCATGTCTGATTGGTTGAAGCTCTGAATCATAATCTATATTATAATCTCATGTCCTGATTGGTTGAGAGGTCTGAATCATAATGTATATTATAATCTCATGTCTGATTGGTTGAAGGTCTGAATCATAATGTATATTATATAATCATGGCCTGATTGGTAGCAATACAGGTCTCTGTCTGTGCGTGTGTGTGTGTGTGTGTGTATGTGTGTGTGTGTGTGTGTGTGTGTGTGTGTGTGTGTGTGTGTGTGTGTGTGTGTGTGTGTGTGTGTGTGTGTTGCAGTCATGATGTAGCAGCTCCCATGAGCCCTCACTCTCAGGAAGTGTCGGGTTACATTGACTTCAACGTCTCCATGGCAGCTCAGAACCTGTGGAGAGTGGTGAGCACACACACACACACACACACCACACACACACACACACACACACACACACAAACACACACACACACACAGACACAGACAGACAGACAGACAGACACAGACAGACAGACACACACACACACAACACATACACACACACACACACACACACATACACACACAGAGACACACACACACACACACAGAAAAACAAGACACACACTGTGGTGGAAGTTTTCCCTTGAAGCAGCAAAGTTAGTGATATTCATGATAAAATCAAACCACAATCGACTGTTTGAGAATTAAACCAAAGTTTGGTCTTTGAGTATTTATTTACATTTGCAAATGGAGAAAATACAGTTTCAAAGGTACACGCAGCACAACTGAAAATGTCTTTCTAACCTAAAGTCTAAACATCCAAACATATAGTGAAGAAACTCTGTTAAGCCACCCCTCTAAATGTATCTTCTAGTATGGCCATAGTTGAAAAGAGACATCATTAACAGTCACAGCATTGTCTCACCTTCCCCTCTGCTCCTGTTCTTAACATTAGCCTAAACAACAGTTTATCTCAGGAGACAGAAAGCTACGTAGTTCTCACTGTCGTAAACAGTCATCGGCCTTCTCCACTTCTATCTAAGCAAAAGACAACAATGTGAGAAGGTTCAGGCTAGTAGAACTAAATAACTCTACTGGGCTATAGTTCACGGTTGCCAACTATTTCACTTGGAGCCTTTTGAATCTACACATGAAGAAGCTAAATCTTGTGGCGTTATAAAACAATCATTAAACCAATGGTTAATATCATTAAACAAATGGTTAAAATAAAATTTGCCACCACAACACACACACACAGAGAGAGACACACACACAGAGACACACACACACACAGAGACACACAGAGACACACACACACACACAGACACAGAGACACACACACACACACACACACACCCATCAACAACCATGGCGCCCCCTGGTGATGCTGTACAGACGCCGGTGACTAACTGAGAGAAATAGAAATAAATAGACAACATAAAGTAATCCTGCATATTATCATCACAACAGTACCCATACTGTTGGGTACTACTACAGGTTATGTTTATTAGTGTCAGTAGTACCCAACATACTGTTTGTACTACTACAGGTTATGTTTATATAATGTACTGTAGTAGTATCCAACATACTGTTGGGTACTACTACAGGTTATGTTTATAGTCAATGCTGTAGTAGTACCCAACATACTGTTGGGTACTATACAGGTTATGTTTATTAATGTATTGTAGTAGTACCCAACATACTGTTGGGTACTACTACAGGTTATGCTTATAAAATGTACTGTAGTAGTCCAACAGTACCCATACTGTTGGGTACTACTACAGGTTATGTTTATTAGGATTATGTAGTAGTACCAACATACTGTTGGGTACTACTACAGGTAATGTTATGTTAATGTACTTAGTAGTACCCAACATACTGTTGGGTACTACTACAGGTTATGTTTATTAAATGTACTGTAGTAGTACCCAACAGTACCCATACTGTTGGGTACTACTACAGGTTATGTTTATTAAATGTACTGTAGTAGTACCCAACATACTGTTGGGTACTACTACAGGTTATGTTTATTAAATGTACTGTAGTAGTATCCAACATACTGTTGGGTACTACTACAGGTTATGTTTATTAAATGTACTGTAGTAGTATCCAACATACTGTTGGGTACTACTACAGGTTATGTTTATTAAATGTACTGTAGTAGTATCCAACATACTGTTGGGTACTACTACAGGTTATGTTTATTAAATGTACTGTAGTAGTATCCAACATATTGTTGGGTACTACTACTAAAATATGTCACCGACTAGAAATCACTAGTATCAGCTAGCGCTAGCTAACGTTAGCGTTAGGCAGCCGCTGCTTTTATATTCCATCTATATCTCTGTACCTCTCTGTCATGTCCTGATTGGTTGAAGCTCTGAATCATAATGTATATTATAATCTCATGTCCTGATTGGTTGAAGGTCTGAATCATAATGTATATTATAATCTCATGTCCTGATTGGTTGAAGGTCTGAATCATAATGTATATTATAATCTCATGTCCTGATTGGTTGAAGGTCTGAATCATAATGTATATTATAATCTCTTGTCCTGATTGGTTGAAGGTCTGAATCATAATGTATATTATAATCTCATGTCCTGATTGGTTGAAGGTCTGAATCATAATCTATATTATAATCTCATGTCCTGATTGGTTGAAGCTCTGAATCATAATCTATATTATAATCTCATGTCCTGATTGGTTGAAGGTCTGAATCATAATGTATATTATAATCTCATGTCCTGATTGGTTGAAGGTCTGAATCATAATGTATATTATAATCTCATGGCCTGATTGGTTGAAGCTCTGAATCATAATCTATATTATAATCTCATGTCCTGATTGGTTGAAGGTCTGAATCATAATCTATATTATAATCTCATGTCCTGATTGGTTGAAGCTCTGAATCATAATGTATATTATAATCTCATGGCCTGATTGGTTGAAGCTCTGAATCATAATGTATATTATAATCTCATGTCCTGATTGGTTGAAGGTCTGAATCATAATGTATATTATAATCTCATGGCCTGATTGGTTGAAGCTCTGAATCATAATCTATATTATAATCTCATGTCCTGATTGGTTGAAGGTCTGAATCATAATGTATATTATGATCTACCTCTGGTCAGAATAAAGATTATGACACTGTCCCCCTGCAGGACGTCCTGAACAGGGAGGCGGAGTCAGAGTCCTGGAAGACCATCCTGTCTGACGTCCGATTGGTCCACGTCAACACCTCGGCTGTCCTCAAGGTATGGACAGGAAGTGACCTCATGTGACTGACCACTGTTTCCTGTGACAATATATGGATGTGTGTGTGTGTGTGTGTGTGTGTGTGTGTGTGTGTGTGTGTGTGTGTAGCTGAGTGGTGTGTCTCTTCCAGATTGGGGTTTCCGTCAGCTGGAGGTGGTAGCAGAGAAACAGTTTAAATCTCAGAGTGTTGGCTGGACCGTCGAGGAGCACCGATATGGAACCAGTAGGACATCTTATATAATATATATATAATATACTGTATCTACATTCAGATTATTATTATATATAATATACTGTATCTACATTCAGATTATTATATAATATATATAATATACTGTATCTACATTCAGATTATTATATAATATATATAATATACTGTATCTACATTCAGATTATTATTATATAATATATATAATATACTGTATCTACATTCAGATTATTATTATATATAATATACTGTATCTACATTCAGATTATTATTATATAATATATATAATATACTGTATCTACATTCAGATTATTATATAATATATATAATATACTGTATCTACATTCAGATTATTATTATATATAATATACTGTATCTACATTCAGATTATTATATATATATATATATAATATACTGTATCTACATTCAGATTATTATATAATATATATAATATACTGTATCTACATTCAGATTATTATATAATATATATAATAAACTGTATCTACATTCATATTATTATTATATATTATATATAATATACTGTATCTACCTTCACATTATTATTATATAATATATATAATATATTCTATCTACCTTCACATTATTATTATTATATAATATAATATACTGTATCTACATTCAGATTATTATATAATATATATAATATACTGTATCTACATTCAGATTATTATTATATAATATATATAATATACTGTATCTACCTTCACATTATTATATAATATATATAATATACTGTATCTGCCTTCACATTATTATTATTATATAATATAATATACTGTATCTATATTCAGATATTATATAATATATATAATATACTGTATCTACATTCAGATTATTATTATATAATATATATAATATACTGTATATGCCTTCACATTATTATTATTATATAATATAATATACTGTATCTACATTCAGATTATTATATAATATATATAATATACTGTATCTACATTCAGATTATTATATAATATATATAATATATTGTATCTACATTCAGATTATTATTATATAATATATATAATATACTGTATCTACATTCATATTATTATTATAATATATATATAATATACTGTATCTACATTCAGATTATTATTATATAATATATATAATATACTGTATCTACATTCACATTATTATTATAATATATATAATATACTGTATCTACATTCAGATTATTATTATTATAATATATAATATACTGTATCTACATTCACATTATTATATATAATATATATAATATACTGTATCTACATTCACATTATTATTATATAATATATATAATATACTGTATCTACATTCACATTATTATTATTATAATATATATAATATACTGTATCTACATTCATATTATTATTATATAATATATATAATATACTGTATCTACATTTTAGATTATTATTATAATATATATAATATACTGTATCTACATTCACATTATTATTATATAATATATATATATAATATACTGTATCTACATTCAGATTATTATTATATAATATATATAATATACTGTATCTACATCCAGATTTATTATTATATAATATATATAATATACTGTATCTACATTCAGATTATTATTATTATAATATATATAATATATTGTATCTGCCTTCACATTATTATTATTATATAATATAATATACTGTATCTACATTCAGATTATTATTATATAATATATATATATATACTGTATTCGCTTTCTCATTATTATTATAATATAATATACTGTATCTACATTCAGATTATTATATAATATATATAATATACTGTATCTACATTCAGATTATTATATAATATATATATAATATACTGTATCTACATTCAGATTATTATTATATAATATATATAATATACTGTATCTACATTCATATTATTATTATAATATATATAATATATATATAATATACTGTATCTACATTCAGATTATTATTATTATAATATATATAATATAATTGTATCTACATTCAGATTATTATTATATAATATATATAATATACTGTATCTACATTCAGATTATTATTATATAATATATATAATATACTGTATCTACATTCAGATTATTATTATATAATATATATATATAATATACTGTATCTACATTCAGATTATTATTATATAATATATATAATATACTGTATCTACATTCAGATTATTATATAATATATATATAATATACTGTATCTACATTCAGATTATTATTATATAATATATAATATACTGTATCTACATTCAGATTATTATTATAATATATATAATATATATATAATATACTGTATCTACATTCAGATTATTATTATTATAATATATATAATATACTGTATCTACATTCAGATTATTATTATATAATATATATAATATACTGTATCTACATTCACATTATTATTATAATATATATAATATACTGTATCTACATTCAGATTATTATTATATAATATATATAATATACTGTATCTACATTCACATTATTATTATATAATATATATAATATACTGTATCTACATTCAGATTATTATTATATAATATATATAATATACTGTATCTACATTCACATTATTATTATTATAATATATATAATATACTGTATCTACATTCACATTATTATTATATAATATATATAATATACTGTATCTACATTCAGATTATTATTATAATATATATAATATACTGTATCACATTCACATTATTATTATATAATATATATATATAATATACTGTATCTACATTCAGATTATTATAATAATATATATAATATACTGTATCTACATTCAGATTATTATTATATAATATATATAATATACTGTATCTGCCTTCACATTATTATTATTATATAATATAATATACTGTATCTACATTCAGATTATTATTATAATATATATAATATACTGTATCTACATTCACATTATTATTATATTATATATATATATAATATACTGTATCTACATTCACATTATTATTATATAATATATATAATATACTGTATCTACATTCAGATTATTATATAATATATATATAATATACTGTATCTACATTCAGATTATTATATAATATATATAATATACTGTATCTACATTCAATTATTATTATATAATATATATAATATACTGTATCTACATTCAGATTATTATATAATATATATAAATATACTGTATCTACATTCAGATTATTATATAATATATATAATATACTGTATCTACATTCAGATTATTATTATATAATATATATAATATACTGTATCTACATTCAGATTATTATATATTATATATAATATACTGTATCTACATTCAGATTATTATTATATAATATATATAATATACTTGTATCTACATTCATTATTATATAATATATATAATATACTGTATCTACATTCAGATTATTATTATATAATATATATAATATACTGTATCTACATTCAATTATTATTATATATAATATACTGTATCTACATTCAGATTATTAAATATATATATAATATACTGTATCTACATTCAGATTATTATATATTATATATAATATACTGTATCTACATTCAGATTATTATATATATATATAAT